>NW_027468719.1:465000-695000 GCF_046254945.1 Alosa pseudoharengus | reverse complement strand
AGCACGATTCATTGGCGCTTACATGTTCGGCCTTATGTCTACGTGCGCACCTGAGGCTACAAGAGAAAGAATTTCCCCTGTTTGTATGTTCACTCCAAGTTGGCCTACCATAACTTACCAACTCTGCACTGTAGACCCTAACTGGCTATTTATATTTTCTGTGAAATAAGCAAAAGTATTTGTTCAACTTTATGAAGCAGAATTACGTATAGGCTACTTGGAACATAATACATTTGACAAAGGACAGATGTATGTTGCTAGTGACAAAATATTAACTTTCAGTGTTTTACGATATCTTTGTCATGGGGAAGTGTTTTTAGGCTACTGTCAGTGACTGCCGTGAGAGAAGCGAGTTCTGTGTTTCGTTCATGTCAGTGACTGACGCGAGAGAAGCGGGGTCTGTGTTGTGTTGCGTTGCATTAATTTATTTTCATTGGGCATGCCGTGCCGTGCCGTGCCGTCCACAGCTCTTCAGTTCTGACAAAGCCAAAATTACTCCTTTTGAAACAATGAGTGCAGGAAGCGCGTTTGTATGGTTGTATTGCTAGAGTTTGGTGACTGTAGAACTGAGGCCACAATCTCACATGACTTAATTGTGAGTTTGCAGTCAGCAAGTCTGTAAGACAGTGTTACAACAGACAAATCATTATCTGTGTTATACCTCTAGTGGAGTCCAATAACTGTCATATTCTATGACAAGACTAGAACAAGGCTAAGACAAGACAATAACACTCTAAAATGACAAAGGTACATTCTTTTTTGGGCCTCAAGCACATTTCCTGAAGCCACAACATCACATGACTTCTCTGGAACTCTACAGCCAGACATTTTGTTGTATAATATGATGAGACATATGACAATAAAGAAATGTCAAACACCAACCTTAATGTCTGCAGTTTGCAGTGCGGACTAGACAGTCCATTCGAGATAAGCTGAACTCCACAATCTCTCAGGACGTTATAACTCAGGTTTAGCTCTATCAGAGAACTTGGTGACTGTAGAACTGAGGCCACAAGCTCACATGACTTATATGTGAGTTTGCAGTCAGCAAGTCTGTAAGACATTGTGAAAAAAGACTAATTATTTCTGATGAAGAAGGGATAATGAACATACACACCGCAAATAAATATAATAAATTACTACTCTAATGTAATGGCATAAACTGTAATGGTAATATACCACTACATGAAGATCCTCTACCTTACAGTTCTTCACTATGTTCCTAGTTTCATGAGTGAAACTAGGAATGCAACTGAAATTGTATGTTTCTAAAGTACATACTGAAGTGCTTCAACTTTATGGTGAGGATCCTCCAGTGTAGCACATAACAGCTTCTGTGCTGATTTTCCAGGATTATTGTTGCTCATATCCAGTTCTTTTACATGGGAGGGGTTTAACATCAGAGCCAGGGCCAGACAAATGTAACCGTCACCTGAAATACCACACTTACAAAGCCTGAGAGAGAGACAGAGAGTCATTACAAATTGTATCCATCCAGACAAGCAAGTCTAGTAACTCTAGTATACCTGCAGGATTCAGTAGTCAAACTGAACTAAATAATCCTGTCATTAAACTTTCATTTTCACTCTCTCAGAAAGAGGCTCACATGTTGGCCCAGGACCTCATGTGAATCTGAGAGTGCATTTGAATTTCAGTGTTTCCCATACGTTGACTAATCTGTGGCGGGGAGCCATGAAATCAAAACCGGCCGCCACACATTAATTTTCTATGTTGTACTATTTAAATTAAAGCTAAGATAAAATTCTTTCACTGAGCTGCGCTTTTTACACACGCAGCCTTTCCTTGCCCCGCCCTGCTCTCTCTCGTAGCCCGCTGCAGGATTAAGTTTACTCACAAGTAGGACACCACAGTACAGATGTAGGCAGACTGTTTGACTGGCATGTTGACATGATTCTCTTAAACTATGCATAGCCATAAAGAAATATCAATCACCAACCTTAATGTCTGCAGTTTGCAGTGGGTACTAGACAGTCCCTTAGAGATAAGCTGAACTCCAGAATCTCTCAGGTTATTGTAATTCAGGTCCAGTTCTATCAGGGAGTTTGGTGACTGTAGAACTGAGGCCACAATCTCACATGACTTATCTGTGAGTTTGCAGTCAGCAAGTCTAAAAGAGAGTGCGACAACAGACAACTCATCCAGCTAGTCTGTAAATGAAAATATGATGTACACAACAGCAGCAGATAACATGACATGTAAAGGTGCAGTCAGCTATTTTATGCGATTTCAAGCCCATAACATTTTTTTGTCACATTCAACAATCATCTCACAACCACTAGCTGCCCTTTGGCAGCACAGGCTCAAGTCAAGTCATGTGAAGTCAAATTTATTATCCCACGGGGGAGGATAAAGTTGCAGCCAGGTATTAAGAAACACACAACCAACACAACACATAACATACATACAGTAGGTACTAGTTAAAAATTGACACTTCATTCATGAAAAACATGATTCACGCAGCTGCGTGAAATAACTGCAGCCGCTTGGGGCAGCATAAGTCCGCTGAGGCGTTCCGCGGTCGAACCGGAAGGAATGTTCGACAGCAAGGTCTGTGATTGGCCGAGTTTTCAGTGTGTTGTTTGTCGTTTTTTTAGCAGCCCCTGCAACATGCTAGTTCACTGTAGCCTATAAGCTTTGACCCACAAGCTGAACTGTATCTTTCTCACTGAAACATGGCTGGATGCCTCAGGCAATTATGAACTTCTTGAAGCATCACCGTCTGACTTTTCCTTCTCACATTGCTTTTGCTCCAATCAGAAAGGTGGCGGCGTGGCAGCTCTTTTTTCCAATGTGTTACCCTGTAAGGATGTTTCTTTTGGTACTTACTCCACCTTTGAATACCTAGCTATTGCAATGAAGCCACCAAACTCCTGTCTAATGGTCACAATTTACCACCCTCCGCAGAACAGAGTAAGTTTCATCTCTGAGTTTAGTGAGTTTTTGTCTACTATTGTGACAAACTATGATTGTATTCTCATTTGTGGTGATTTTAATATTCACATTGATAACACAGAAGACTGTTATGCAATGCAATTCACTGATCAGCTGTCAATGTTTGAGCTTACACAACACATTTCTGTACCTACTCACAATCGTGGTCACACTTTAGACCTTGTTATTTCAAAAGGCCTAGACATCTCCATAACTGGTACTTTAGATGTTGGGATCTCTGATCATCTTTGTATTTTCTTCAATGTTGCCTGGCCAACTAAACTTACATCTGGCCAAAAAACATTTCTTAGACGCAACATTGGGGAAGACACTCCAAAGGATTTTATCACCGCTTATATTAATGCTGCTGGGTCACATTATGACCTGAGTCAGGTTGACCTCATGAACTATAAGAGTCAATTGCTTATGTACAACTGTGAAATAAAAAAAAGCTCGTCGACAGTATTTCTCCCAGATTATATCAGATAGTTCTAATAATTCTAAAGTCCTGTTCAATACCATTGACAGACTAATCAATCCTCCTCGTTTGATACCCTATGAGCTCCACACTGAAGAGAAGTGCAATCAGTTTGCTACGTTTTTCAGTGAAAAAATTTCAACTATCAGGAGTAGTATCTCTTCATATTTCACTGATGGTTTCAATCCTCAACCTCCTCGCCAACCTCTGCCCGATAGTAAGGCTACTATCCACAACTTCACTCCAATCCATCTGAGTGAGCTGGAAGAAGTAGTCCAAAAGTTAGGTTCAGCTACTTGCTCCCTCGACCCTGTACCTACTAAGCTGTTCAAACAAGTCTTCAGCTGCTTGGCTGCTGACATACTTCAAATTGTCAATACCTCCCTTCTATCTGGAACATTCCCTGGTTGCCTTAAACATGCCATTATTACGCCTGTACTAAAAAAACCTAGCCTTGAACCCCTGACTTGTGTGAGTTACAGGCCTATCTTTAACTTGCCTTTCTTAGGCAAAATTCTAGAGAAGGTTGTTTACAAGCAATTTTGCACCTACTTTTCTCAAAACTCTATATTTGATGCCTATCAATCTGGGTTTCGGGTAAATCACAGCACAGAAACTGCTCTAGTCAGAGTTGTAAATGACCTTAGAATTGCGACTGACAATCACAAAATGTTGATTCTTGTTCTCCTTGATCTAAGTGCTGCATTTGATACAGTCGATCATTCTATACTTCTGCAACGTCTTCAGCACTCAGTTGGTCTTCAAGGTACAGCTCTTGATTGGATCTCATCCTATTTAAATGGGAGATCTTTTTCTGTTTCTATTAATAACCTCTCTTCTGATGTAATGCCCATTTTATATGGGGTACCTCAGGGGTCAATTCTTGGTCCTTTGCTTTTTAACTTGTACATGTTACCTCTTGGTTCTATCATACGGCAAGACAACATCAACTTTACATTTCTATCTCCTCTGATGACCCCAGTCCGCTAAATGACCTCACTTGCTGCATCTCCAACATTAAAAAGTGGATGGCCCAACATTTTTTAATGTTAAATGATGCAAAGACAGAGATTCTGGTTGTAGGCCCTAAGGCCATGAGACATCACTTTCACCCAATTCTAACCTCCCACTTGGTAAAACCGTGTGAGGATGTAAAACATTTAGGAGTGACTCTTGATGCAGATCTTAACTTTCAAAAACATATATCTAACATTACCAAAACAGCTTTCTACCACCTTAGAAATATTTCTAAAGTCTGTGGCCTCCTGTCCTTACAGGATTGCGAAAAATTAATACACGCTTTTATCTCCAGTCGTTTAGATTACTGTAACGCACTCTATGCTGGTCTAACAAAACAGATGCTAAACAAACTTCAACTTATCCAAAATGCAGCTGCTAGAATACTCACTAGAACACCTAAATTTAATCATATCACCCCAATTCTTAAATCACTTCACTGGCTTCCAGTTAAACAAAGAATTTATTTCAAAATACTTCTTCTTTTTTTTAAGTCAGTAAGCGGCCTTGCCCCACCCTATATTTCTGATATGATATCTTTTTATGATCCTACCCGTCACTTAAGGTCCTCCAGTAAATGTCTCCTCACAATCCTCAGAATCAACACTAAGGCTGCACATGGTGCCTTCAGTTACTGTGCCCCAATCCTCTGGAATAGCCTACCTCTGGAATTAAGGTCATCACAATCAATTCTCGCTTTTAAAAAGGGACTTAAAACTTATTTATTTTCTTTAGCTTTTAATTCATGACTACAGGTCTCTGCTTTTAAAACACTCCATTGTATTATTATTATTTCTATCTATTAACTTTCTTTTTGTTTTTTTCCCTTTCTTTGTCTTTTCTTTTTCTTTTGCTAAGTGTGGTTTTTATTTTAGATAATTTAATGACAACTCTCCACTCAAAGCACATTGTGTCTATGTATGCCATATGAAATGTGCTATAAATAAACTGACTTGACTTGACTTTGTACATAAACATAGTTTTGGATTCAGTGGCAGGATTTCTTGATGGTACAGTGCCTGTCTCTCAGTAATGTTTTAAAATGAGAGCTTCGTCAGATGGCAGTAGGCTACTTTGTCGGCAGTCATGATAAGTTGGCTTGCTAACAGAACATAAATATGCTGCCCAGAAACCTTGTGAATAGTTCTGAATTTCTACACTACACTCATCTACACTAACAAATGAAATATAGCCTTTGCCTACAGCATCTCCTTAACAGTAATGTAAACAAAATGACAGCATTCATATGACAAAGGAAAATGTTGTCTGACGGTCGAGTGGGTTAATCATTTAGGCGCCATAGTTTTTTTTTCGAAACGTTCGATTTTGACATCTTCATTTCAAAAGGCTATATCTTAAAAGTGATAAGAGATAGAGACTTTCTGTAAATTAGAGAAATATTAAGGATGACCCAAAGTTTATGTAGGGATTAATTTGCATACTATGACGTCATATGGTGGCGGCCATCTTGGATTATAGAATTTTCATGAAAAGTTGCATGTTTGAATGATAAAATGCACCACTTCTTTCCCCCAAAATGTCCCTCACCTTCTGTATGCTATATTGCACAATACTGAATGCTCAGGTAAATAGTAAGTAGTAAACAAACTGTGTAAATCATTACTAATAAATGGCAGAAAAAAACCGAATGCATGTAGCGGTAGGCTGGCCTTTTCCATTTACTACATACAGTAGGATTTTCCATTTACTACATACAGTAGGCACTCTGATTCCATGTATGGGGCACATATATATTATTCATATGACACACAAACACAAGTAGACAAGACTTGTAATGCAGAATTGTCACAAAGACATACTTTCCGATGTTTTGGGATCACTCTCACTGAATCACAGGTTATGAATGCATGGTGATATTTTTGCAATGTACAATGTAAAATGCTCTCCCGTGCTGCCGCTGGGGCAATTCAACATCACGTCTCCTTAAGTCCTCTAATATTTCCTAATTTATGTCATCAACACATCCGTGATTCGTGAAATGTGTACGCTAGATGTATGCCTATTTTTTTCACATCTTAATGGACACCACACTGATTTCCCTCGAGTGGTAATATTTTTCTTTGAAATTGTATGGTTTACAGAAATGGGAACTACGATGTATAGATGAGAGGAGCGAAGTGTGCATTGCGCAGCACAGGCGGCCAAGCTCCTTACCCTCAGGTAAGTCAACAAGAGAAACAGTTTCCAAGTTGACCTAACTTTCAACTCTATCTATCAATCCCATTAACTGCATGACAGTAGGCTATTTACAATATTTTCTGTTAAGTAGAGTTTGTAAACACATTATCATCAACTTATTACACGGCTCTTCAGAGTGCTGCAGAAAGTTCCATTCACATTCCCAACGTTCGGGCCTATGTTAAATCTACATAAATCACCGGCAAAGCATTTAATCACCGCTGTCAATGGCAACGGGTTTTGTGCTTCTGATTAATGTCTTTCATATCACTACGCAAGGACTGGAACTTCATTCAAACGTGAAAGCAGACGGTTGATCAGCTGTGTTCTAAAGAATGTTTGACTCAAGTTCAGCAGCGTGTGTTGTTGCGAACTATTTGTTTCTCAGCAAATGCCACGATGAACGGTAACAAATAGGATAGGTTATGTAGGCTAAAGTCATATCGTGGGGAGTTTATTATTTCGTTTTGGCAAGTAGCCGTGTAATAAGCGGGATAATGTATAGAACGCCGGTAATTATCGGAACATAAGTCCCTTCAGGACGAAACAAGACCCCTCCGCTGCGCGTCGGGGTCCTGTTCGCCCTGTCGGGACTTATGTTCCGATAATTACCGGCGTTCTATACATTATCCCTTACTTAATGCACGCACAACATTTGTTTGAGCAAGAGAGAATAACAATGAATGGATGCAGCAACTACAGATGTTGTAGCCATACTTGCTGCTTTCTTGTACTATCTATGGTTGCTGGTTAACAGCACATAAAAGCTGATTTAAGCTAATTTACTAACTCAAGACTTCAAGGCCATCATGGATATAAAAGTTTTTTGAAAATAACGAAAGAATGGGGGGAACATAACAAAGCTTGGAGTTATTTCAGATGGGCTACAACAAGGTAGGCAAAATGATGGTGCTTAAAACCTTAGAGCAGCTGGAATAATGCTTAGGCTGATGTTAAAACGCACGCGATGTTTAAAGCCATACACAACGGTAAATTGGAACAAAACTGAAGATAACTTTAGCCTTTATAGGGCTGTATAAAGTTGTCCAAATTAATAGGTCATAATTAGGCGTTGTTGTTGTAAAGATATTGCATGTAGATGTTGTACTATATAGGCTACTAAATGTTTAGGTCACCAATGCACGAACAAAACCGGGAAATGGACAAATATTATCAAAGCTTTGAATGTTTCCGTCTTTGCACGGGGGTATCTGTAGATTGGTGTGCAACGCATTCATTCATGCAGGCCTGTGGCCATGCATGCGCCCTTAAAATAGCATCTGCATTTGCGCCACAGACTTTAGACCAGGGAGTTCCTGGTCTGTGGCGGAATTGTTTTCTGAAACTGCAAAATATCAACAGTGAACGTTTGCGCCTACGTTTAACAGTAACAAGTGTAATTAGCTATTCATTCTCGAAGGTGCATGGTGAAGTAAAATTCTTACTTGGGAAAACAAACATTTGCCGATATCATCACCGATCATCAGAATATTGCAACAGATTCTGTGTTCTGGACTGCAGGTAACTTGTTAAGCCAGTGGTTCTCAAACTTTTATTTCATTCCCCACTTTGATCAAGGGGCATGACTGATGATAGTGGAGATAACGTGTTATCCCGAGGCTTTTGCAAGTCAGCGTCTTCGACGGTATTAAAAATATAAGTTTTCGATGTCCCAAACGGAGAGCCATACTTTCTTGTTTTTAACGATCTCTATGCTACTCACAAAAATGTAGGCATGGGGACATGATGAAGTAGGCTATCCAACTGTCGTGTGTTAAATTATTGTGATTACGAGCCAGTGGTTTTCAAACATCCACATCTAACTAAATGCAACAGGCATATCGTCCTCGCATTCGCAAAATGAGGACCAGTGTTTTGTCAAACTGCAAATAGCTATTCGTTTTAACGATTTTTTATGATAGTATGAAGTGCTTTTTGTATAGGCTACTATCTTAATCTTGGAATATGGGGAGGGAAGTGGCGCGTCTGCAGTCAGTCAAATATGAATGTAATTCTGCGGCATAAAGCAGATGTATTTGTTTATTGTACAGAAAAATAAAAATGACATGTCAAGCAGTCAATTGACTACATTGCAGTCAAGAAGTAGGGCAAATTAAGACACTGTTTTGATTTGCGTAGTTGCGTTACCCCCAACACTGACAATAACATAGGCAGCAAATTAAGATATTTTTTCGTTTTGTGGAGCAGCACCAGTAGGCTATCAAAAGCAGATTTCGATTTTCGCTACCACCGTGTAGTCAAGCCTTAAGCCATAAGTAGTCTTAATCGAGGTAATGTTTAAATTACGATTTATTTTGTTATTGAATTCGTAGGCTGGGATTCCTCTCGGTAACAATTACGTTTAAAGGTAGCCTAGCCTCCTGCTTTTTCAGAAGGGGCTGCAGTCAGGCTACTGACAGAGCGATGTACAGTGGCAGAGCGACGCACAGTGGCTGAAAGTGGTACTAAAGCTTCACGCAGCTTCACGCCTCGTAATGCGCGACTGAAGTGGCCATTTGAAAGCGATGCCCACTGTATTATGCTTTTTAGCTTTTTAGTAACGCCATATTAGGTTAAAATGTGTGAAATGGCATAAAAACGTTTTCTTGTCTAGCCTAAGTTTAATCTTGATATGTGCCAATGTAACCTAAAGTAAGCGCCTCTCTTTCTACCTCCCTCTTAAACATGTCTCTGTCCCATATGTTACAGCATAGTAGTAGGATAACAACAGTAAGTAGGCCTAGCTAACTGCCAGCAATCAGCACAGAAAAGTAGCTTACTTCACATCTTAGGCTTATTTATAATATGATATAGCATTGACGGTCCTAAACCCTCCTAAAACCCATTATGCTGTTGCGCTTGTCAAAGTTTGACAGTGACGTCGGCGGCAGCGTTTGATTGATTGATTAGTTCACTTTTTCAACATTATTGGGTCCCAGGAGATGTGACAGGTCAGGACAGGTGTAACTTGAACTGTTTGAATATATTTTCATGATTTGATGTAGCTTACCTAATATTTGAGGCATATTGAAAGAATAATAGGCTATTTTATAATAGGTCTACTTGAAATACATTTATTTTTATTCGTAGCCTATACATTTCATCTTATTCTATAATGTCTATGTCTATTTGTTTGTTACAAATAAAACTCCAGCAGTTCATAACTAGCCTATTGTAGCTTATTTTAAAATGAAAACATGGGTAAATCATCATGAATTTGTATGATTAGGCTATGACTTGACTTGACTTGCTTGACCCAAGCTATGACTTGACTTGACTTGCTTGACTGTCACAAAAAATTACTTGGACTTGGTTAAGACTTGAGACTTGCTTGTGACTTGCACATGTGTGACTTACTCCCACCTCTGGTATTTACTTCCCGCAGCATTTTGGTGATATTTTGTGTTGAATTTGGGGAAAACAATTGTTATTTCAGTTGTATTAAGCTATTGAAATGGTCCTGGTTTGTTTGTTTTCTGAAAAAAAAAAACTCCAAAATTGTGTGTATTTTGCTTTAGAAACCAAAATGGCTAAAGTGGTGACAAGACTTTTGTCAGGGACTGTATATAAAAAAGCTTCACAATTTAGAATCAGGAACATCATCTGGATCATCAGGATCGTCATCTGATGTCTGATACTTGACTCTGATAACTTTTCATCTGAGACTTTTTCTGAGACCTGACTCCACTTTTTCTGACAGCATTTTTTCTGAGACCTGACTCCTTTGAGATGTTTTTCTGAGGCCGTTTGGCTTGAAGCAGTTTTATCTGAGGATGACAGAGGTTTTTCTGACGCTGAGGTAGTTTTGTCTGAAGATGACAGATGTTTTTCTGAGTCTGACACCTGAGTCTGTCCGTACAGTACACTGGTCGCAATTACAAAGTCCGGGAAGGTTCGTTCAATCTCTTAAAGTTAGTGCAGTAGCCTATCTGTCCCCTTATCATATATTTTTTATGGGGGGGAAATCAATAGCTTCACTGTTATTTAGGGTTGGGTATCGTTTGGGTTTTATCCGATACCGGTGCTAAATCGATACTTTTAAAACGGTGCCGGTGCCGAAACGGTGCCTGAACCGGTACTTTGTTTTTAAAATGTTTTAAATTAAAATGGTCTAAAGCATAAATTGCTTTTTTTATTATTGATAAGACAAATTTGAACATGAAATTGAACTGTTATATTCAATTTACTATCAATATCTCATTGCTCCTACGAATAATACATTTAAATGTTAAAACAGCTTGCCATGCATGCACACACAATGGTAGGCTACAGTAAGCTCTGCTTTCTAGTTTATCCAGTGTAGGCGGTTTGCCATAAGGTATGTTAAAACCGCTTTCCATAGAACTGCCAGGACAACGGCATTTGCAAGCAAGCTAATCTAACAGGGATTCTACTTTCCAGTTAATTCAGTGTGTTCCCAAATGCTTCAAGAAATGTCATGTCTTAACCCATAACACCTAATAGTTTTGAACATGTTAGGCTACATGTCGATGTTGAAGTGTTTAGATTCCCAGCGCTAGCCTAGTAGGCATTTTAACAGCAACTTTGGCTATGCGCTAACACCAGTCAGCTGAGTTTAATTAGCGATAAGTACGGAGATGGTTTCTAGCCTCTAGCTAAGTGTATATGGGTGGACTTGCCTATTTATAATATTTTTAATGGAGGAAAATGTCAATAGCTTCACTGTTATTGAGCCTAGTGCTTCCAAAATCCCAACACACAGCTAAGGCCTCTCTAGCAACATACTACACCTGCTAATTATGGAAAAACGCCCTATTTACAATATATATTTATCATTCAATTGTAAAGATCTTGGTGGCCGAGTGTGCAGTTGTGTGGAGGACGTACAGTAGGATAGGCAATGTGTGTGTGTGTGTGTGGGGGGAGGGAGGGAGACAGAGAGACAGTGTGCGTGTTGCTCTCACAAGTGTCCCTCGTCCAGTCCCTACTATCCCCTTCTGATACTGTTGAAGCAGTAGGCTACTGTAAGTGTAGATGATATTGCATCTGTCTATTGCAAGTGAGAATGTGGCAGGTGATCTACTGTATAGGCTTCATAAAATAAAATAAACACATTGCAAATGGCCTACAAGCTGATCTGATGTCTGATGTCTGATCAGTGGAATATGGGGAGGGAAGTTAGCCTGGGTTTTCCCATGCTGCCTTGCGCGCACAATTTAATTCACGCTGCTAGGCAGCCTGGATACCAAGGAGCAAATTTTCGCCTCAGTTAGGGGACCAATCACAGAACGGAGGGAAGGCAGTAAGACGATGACGACACACCGTAGCCGTTATGAGCCACGTACAGACACATTTGATAGACATTCGTAGCGCCCAATAAACGGCTCTGGGCATTCGTAAACCACGTTTCAAATACGAGAAAATGAATGCCTAGTTCCCAGACCCCGTCTCATTTGAGATGAGGGTATGACGTTAGCCAAGCTAGAGGGAAGTGGCAGTGTTTTTTTTTGCGCATCTGCAGAAGTTCGCCAAATATGAGGGGACTGAAATGCGATTCTCTGTGCTTAATGAAAATATACATGATTCCCAAATCACAAAATAATGGTTGAATATTACTGATGATATTTCATTGTTATTTAAGAACATGCAGTGCGCGTAGGGCACCAACAACATCTTGCTCATAAAAAATCATCATACCGCATATTGTGGCTGGTCTGTTATTTAGCCTACTTACTGTAGGCTGCACAAACCACAGGCCTTTATTTTGGGCAAGCCTGCATTCGAGGCAGGCCTTTATTTCATAAGGCTTTTATTGAAGAATTTTATATAAAGCCTGCACTAACAGTTGTCCTCCTGCCCCCGCTGCCACAGCTTTGTGAGTGCGTCCCTGGATAGTGTGGCATGCTCAAGCGTTATGTCTCCTTCTTGCCAACTTGACTATAGAGAAACCATTAATGAAAGCAAAGCAACCATTTACGTCTTAATAAAATAACAACTTGCCAGATATGCCTTCATGGACAATAAAGTAGACAGCAAATTAAGATATTTTTTCGTTTTGTGGAGCGGCACCAGTATCAAAAGCAGATTTCCATTTTCGTTAAACACTGTGTAGCCAAACCTTATGCCATACCCAAGTAGCCTAAATCGAGGTTATTTTTAATTATGCATGATTTATTTTGTTATTGAATTCGTAGGCTGGGATTCCTCTCGGCAAGAATTATGTTTAAAGGTAGCCTCCTGCTTTTTCAGAGGGGGCGGCAGGCAGGCTACTGACAGAGTGACGTACAGTGGCAGAGCGACGCACAGTGGCAGAAAGTGGTACTAAAGTTTCACGCAGCTTCACGTCACGTAATATGTGAATGAAGTGGCCATTTCAAAGTAAAGGCCACTGTAGCTCCGGTATTGCTCGCACTGATTCAATGTGCTCTAGCGCGAAGATTTTGTATAGAAGCATGACATTATTTTGACTCGGTGATGACGTATGACATGTCTGCCATCTAGTGGAGTGGAGGTTGAACGAAATATGACACCCTATTTGACAAAACCGGCCGTTTTATTCAGTGACGCATCTTGTCGAGAAAACTCGACCGTGGCGCCTAGAGGGTTAAGTGACTGCCTGTGGTTCAGACTTCAAATTTGGTGAAATGGATTATGGGACTGTATGGAATCAATGTGCCAAATTTAAAACTATTTACTGTATGGTTATATGGGCTGCCATAGACTTCCACTGGAGAATAATAATAATAATAGGAAAAGGTACAAACACTATGGGGTGCCTTGCAGCTTTGCTGCTTGGACCCCAATAACCAAAATCCCAATCACCTCTTATCTTACACGGTGTGTTTTTTATACGGTGACAGACAGAGGAGGAAAGTTACTGATTTTTTTACACAATCAATGTGCTCATGGTGTCAGTGTGACACAGACATGTATTTTCTTTGGAATTTGTTGAAACAATGGCATTTAAAACCTTTGTTTATGAGAAAACTGTGTTTGCTGTTCTTCTGAAAGGATTTGGTATTTTTACCAACTAAAGTTTAATTTCACGCTGGTTATGACTTTTTAAATGGTAAGTGAACTGAGTGTATCATGATCAATTCTCAATTGAGAAATGATTTGGGGTCAGCCAGGCTACTCACAAGTAGGACACCACGGTACAGATGTAGGCAGACTGTTTGACTGGCATGTTGACATGGTTCTCTTAACCCTCTGATGCATGAATTATGAAAGCCTGAGTCATTTTTTTTAAATGTGTTTTTACTCTTCTTAGAGCATTAAAAAAACAAATATTCACTTTTTTTTCAAAAATATGATTCTTTCAGAAAGTTACAGACATGTCCACTACAATGGACTACATGCGCTTAAACACTCAACATAAACAGAACTAGATGTACCGCATAGCGGTACAAAATATGACCGCCGCACAGTCCTGTACATCCATGCTGCGAAAAATAAATCATATTAATGAATTTGTCTCCATCTTCTACTCCATCCCCCACTCTTGAAACTTGTGTGTCTGCTTGTTTGGAATGTCTGTTTGCGGCCGCACACAAAGTAGCCTACTGGCGCTGCAAAGGTGAATAGATTTGTAGCACTTGCCAAAAAATTTGTAGCATTGTTATAAAACCTTTAAAATCTCTAAACAATCACAAGTAGGGCAGTTCATCACAGTCCATCCATTGCAACTGGACTGATGAAAGGTACACCTGTAGGCTACATTTTATTTGGGAAAGCAGCAGCATAATGTATTTATTTATTTATTATTAGACAAAACAATCCCTCTCAGTTCCATGCAGTTTTCAACAGCTATCAAGAAGAGAGGTCATGTCATGGATTTTTGTGAATGTTTCTTCTTCTACATATGCATAAGTTTAGTCATCTAGTTCATATGATATTCAGCTTTATTGTCTATGCACAAATTAAATACCAGTAGTCTAAAACAAAATGCAGTTTTACCCAGTGGTGCAAATAACTGACATGTCCAAAAGGGCATTCATGAAATGCTTTGCTAGACTGTTCATACACATCTTAATGGGCCAAGTTGAAGAGCTACTGTCCGTTATTGTTTGTGCAAATAATAGGCTGATTCATGTTCCCTTGCATTTTGCAACTATGAGGTCCATGGTTAATCTGGTTTCGCCAGACCAAGCTCAATCTTTTAAGAAGTCGAAAAAGAAATCGCTGGCAGATCAGGCTGAGTTCACCCAGCCTAGTCCATGGTAGGCGCCCAATAGAAATATTGTTTAATTTTGCGATTGAGATATCCACGCACTGGCGCCCCCCCCCCCCTGCGACGTGTTTGCCCCCCGGTTTCAGAGCTATTCTAAATGCAAAAATGCATAGCGGGAGTTATGACTAGGGATGTAACGGTATGAAAATTTAACCTCACGGTTATAGTGACCAAAATTATCACGGTTTTCGGTATTATCACAGTATTTTTAAAAGTGTGTTCAATATGTTCAGAAAGCACTGATAGGCCTACACAAGCTGAAATAGTTTCAAAAAGTGTCCCGTTCATGTTTAATTGGCTATGTGCTTATAGCTTAACTTACCCTAACATTACTTGGAGGTTGCTATTACTGTTATTTGGATCCAATGAGTGAGACCAGGCTTGGAATTTCACCATTCTGGGGGCAAGGCCACTTGGCCTTCAGTTGGGCATATTTGGTGGAGGGCACAAAAGCCACATGTTAGGGCACCAAGGCCAAAGTTAACTATACAGTAGTAGGCTATAAAAATGATCAAAGTTGTATAGCCTATTCACTGCAGTAGACCTGGATCTCTGTATGAAACATTACAAAAACATGAAACATGACATATTACATAGAACTGCAAATCATCTGATCATCTAATATTTACAGATATCTAGGCTATATTTAACATTTATTTTAAATGTGGCTTGTTATGAAATCATGTATTGAACAATTTAAGCACAGTTCAGCTTTAAGAAACTCAAATAGCCTAGATGCATGCTTAGCATTTTGTGATCTACTTTCACAAACTCTTAGTCAGCTGTCCTCTGATTTACCGATATCTAGGCGATATTTGTAACATTTATTTTGTATTTGGCCCGTTATGAAATCATGTGGAACAATTTAAACACATTGTAAAACGTAAAGCCCAAATTTGGAGACATCCATGCATGTCAAAATTTACTGCAAATTCAAAACTGGATTACTCTGGAACGGCTAACTGTACAGGGGACTGCTTTACACCTTTGTGCTCTGTAAGGACTGCTGTTTATTCTGATATATGGTTTGTCATGTGTTAAACGAAAGGTTCGTGAAGTATTGCACCGAGAGGAATGGGTAGGGAGATGGACGCAAAACCTTCAGTAGAATTTATGATTAAATTGAATTATTTACTTTTCTCGCGAACCGTTCACCACAGCAATTCGCGGCTAACATCGTTTAAAAGCTGAGAAAAAGCTCTTTCATGTGATACTTGTGATGTCTGTGTGATGAGTAGGCTACTTCGCGAGTAGTTCAACTGAGAAGAATGGGTGAATTTAGACGCACTTACTTTCTTGCGCTGTCACTTTCTCCACTGCGTAAAAGACTAAATTAATTTGCGCTGTGAACATTTTGACAGGGCATAGGCTAAATGAAAATTGCTATTAGTAGGACGCAAAGCAGAATATTGAAAAAGAAGGGCACCAAGGCCACCGTGGCCTGTAAACCTCTGATTTCCAAAGGGCAAGGGGCAACGACGTGGCCGCCGTGAAATTCCTACCCTGAGTGAGACCAAATTAAGTGTTAAAAATAAAACTTTAGGCTACTGTGTTCTTCTGATAACGTGAGTGGAATGAATTTAATGTGGACGCGAACATAAAAAGACGCAGAGTGGCTAAATGATACAGTGCAAGTTTTGCGGTGAAAATGTTCTGCCTTTTAAAATCAGTTGTAGCCTAATCCAAATAGCAGTTAAAACCATCAATTAGACAACAGAATCAGTAGGGTACCAATTTTGCTTCATTGTACCAGGCCTACTGTGTGTCAAAAGCAGGCTCGGATGAAGCTGGGAAGTATTAAACACACGGTTTCAACACCGTGGTAATCAACCGTGATAATTATGATATTTCAAAAGAAAATGGTAATTGTTATCGTCAACATTTTTATCACGGTTTATCATTATACCGGTAATCGTTACATCCCTAGTTATGACAAAACCGTGACTGTTAACAAACTATATAAGGTAGGCCCAATGCTAGGCTTATTACACAACATAAATTGTCACTAGGCTATGCTGGCGACCCAAATAAAATCTCATTTGGGAACCAATGGCTTACAGTATCAAGCGGACTTAAGCTGCCACCTCTTGGCGAAAAGTTATAGTTTTGCATATCAGTACATTTCACGCAGCTGTGTAGGCTAAATCACGGAAAGCGCAATTGAAGTGGACACTTCTAAATGGAACCCAATCCACTACAGTAGCTCAAGGTCTGTGGCTAAAGCAGCCATAATGAAAGTGTTATCGTTGTTTGGATACTTCACACACACACGTGTTTTTAATCGCAAAGACTACAACTAACAAGCTGGCATCAAAGCACATCGACTCCCCTCTCACACCCTAAACACGCACTTCGAACAAACAAAAATCGTCTCAGTCTCACGGTATAGCCATAGGCAATAGATTTATCCATAGCCATGGATAAATCTCTCAACGTGCGCTCTAAAACATTTGGTTTAAATGGAGATGTAGATCATCACGGGTGCGTTAATAAATCAACATTGCGGCGAGTTGACACAAATGATTCACTTTGAAGAATTTATGTAGTTTCAGTCCTAGTTACTTTACTTTGAGCCATGCTCTTCCTTAGGCTACTTGAATCACCTTTGAAAATAAAGGGTTGAAGTAGCCTATATGGGTGTTTGGGAATGAACGTTGACTCAGATGCTTTTTGAGACTTTGAGCAGAAATATCCCAGCCCGGTGTTTAGGATGCATCGTAGACAGGTTATCTTTCAGGAAGCCCATATATTTTTTCCATTAGAAAACCATCACGTAGCGAACGTGTTGTGGCTAACTCACTTAGCTCCTGTTAGTAGCCTAGGTTATGGTCATAAGCAAACGAGGTGAAAGTCGAAAGATACAATTAGTGCTGTTATCAATTTGCTTGGTAGCCTATAACCGCATTTATGGTTTTCTACAAATACATCAATAATCAAATTGGCCCCAATCACTCAACCAATGCTAACGGTAGCCTAACATTATTTTACCTACGTCCTAGGATATAACTTGTATAAGATTAACGTAGCCTACCTGCAGTACAAACCAAGCATGTCCGATAAACATTCTCAGATTTATTTCGGCTTCAAGAAGAAATGGGAACTACATTTCATGTGGAAATCGTCCTATCCTTATTAAGACGTTCTCTGCGGTAAACTACAGTCCTTGTAGGAAGCGTCCACTGTTTTTCCAACCCCCTTTTAACTTCCAACAAAATTACGTCTCACTGCAACGATGCGCCATCTAGTGGACAAACGACTACGTATCGCCAATACTGGAAATGCAGCCATGATGATGATGATGAATATTTGCCTTTCCTTTAATCCTACTAAATTTGTAATTATGTATCGGCCATTCTAATTGCCGATAACGATAGTATGTGCGTGCCTGTGTGTGTGTGCATGTGTATATGTGTGCACCGCCATCTACAGGCCAATGAGTGTACAGTCACTAAATGTACACATAACCTACATTTTTTAAGACCCCCCCCATGGATGAAATTCTACAAAACTTGGCATACCCCCAGAGAATGCCAGGTCAATCATACACATACAATTTGGTGCAGTTCTGAACATCTTAACTGAAGATAGGAGCGATTAAAGCTGAATGATATTGCATTTTCATTTTTTACCGGGGGGTGCAAATCACAAATGAGTGATTATGGGCCATATTGATGTGGGCCCTTGAGACCAACATACCATAAAAAATTATTCATCCTCAGTGCCACGGTTCAGGTAGTTATTTAGGAAAAACTGCATTTTTTGGGTTTCGGGGGGCCCAGCGCAGTGGGGGAGTGGCACCCGGGGTCCAAACGAAATTTTTCCGTAAAAGTCTAGTGGGGCTACATACCCACCAAATTTCATGTGTCCCGGTGTTTCGGTGTCCCGGGTATCGTTGACCAAAAATTCAGGAAGTAGATAAAAAAAATAAATAAAAAAAAAAACTTTGCTTCGCTAGCGGCGGTCATAATAAACTTAATGGAAGAATGAATCAAATTGAATTTTATCATAAATCCATGAACAGTTATTTCATTTTATGCTTTGAAAAGCATTTAACCCTCTAGGCGCCACTGTCGAGTTTACTCGACAAGATGCGGTACTGAATAAAACAGCCGATTTAGTCAAATAGGGTGTCATATTTCGTTCGACCTCCACTCCACTAGATGGCAGACATGTCATACGTCATCCCCGAGTCCGAAAATGGTCATGCTTTAAACAAAACTTTTGAGCTACAGCGCATTGAATCAGTGCGTGCAATACCGGAGCTAGTGTGCGTGTGAGCCACTTTGTCAGAGCGATATTGTCAACGTCAGCGAGTATTTGCATTAGATTATCGTATAATGGCATCAAAAAGGTTTACCTGAAATGAAGTGTTGGGTCTTCTATTCGCGGACCCTGATTCTGAAGGGGAATATCTGCCTTCAGAAAATGACGGTGATTCGTTTAGTGAGGCTTCAGATGCGTCCCTGCCTTGCAATGATGCAGCTGGACAAAGTGAGAGTTTACTCCATAGTTTAGCTTACACCAAGCACAAACGTTGAATCGTTTGCCCAATGTCACTGGTGGGAATAATGTTTCACGGGTTCAGAGTGTTCATCGGGAAGTTAGCAGGGTGTTAGTGGTGTGGCGAACGAGGCTGGAGGTAGCCTAATGTCCATAGCGCTAGCTTCTGTGTTCTGAACGTGGGCCTCTCCACAACCGCGGCGACAGTAACGTGGTGGAGCCTTTGTCTAATGCCACTGGGTATGTTAGACGAGGTCGAAGTGCTCATAGGACAGTTAGGGGGGAACGTAGTGGCAGTGTGGGGAGTCGCAATGAGAATGACAGTAGGCCTAGTCCGAGCTGCGCAAATTCTCTCCACTCGGCGCGCGCGAGGCAGATCTGGCCATGCTGCTCGCATGGTGGAGGTGGTGACACGCTCTCTCCCTCTCCCACACACACACACACACACACACACACATTAGGTCATGTATAGTCTATCACAAGATGATGGGAATGCCGGCCCTGTATGGATAGGGATAGGGAGTCATTATCTCTACAGCAAAAGGCCTGCTACATAAAAAAAAAAAATGTCAGCCATTTATTAGTAATGATTTACACTGTTGATTTGCTATCTATTTCCCTGATCATTTAGGACATACACTATGTGTTCCTTTTTGTGTGTTCATGTCCTTGTGATGTGTGTGTCTTTGTCAGCTAAGAAAAAAAACAAAAAAACATCAACAAAAACAACAAAAAGAAAAAAAATACTAACATTGTCTCTTGTCTTGTCTCGTCATCTCACTCCTGATCTGTGCCTTGCCGTGGCAAATGAGCTTTTGAACTAAACAGGTCTTGTCTACTTGTGTTTGTGTGTCATCTGAATAATATATATGTGCCCCATACATGGAATCAGAGTGCCTACTGTATGTAGTAAATGGAAAATCTCTACAGCAAAAGGCCAGTCTACCGCTACATGCATTTGGTTTGTTTCTGCCATTTATTAGTAATGATTTACACAGTTTGTTCACTACTTACTATTTACCTGAGCATTCAGTATTGTGCAATATAGCATACAGAAGGTGAGGGACATTTGGGGGGAAAGAAGTGGTGCATTTTATCATTCAAACATGCGACTTTTCATGAAAATTCTATAATCCAAGATGGCCGCCACCATATGACGTCATAATATGCAAATTAGATATAAACATTTAATCTCTACATAAACTTTGGGTCATCCTTAATATTTCTCTAATTTACAGAAAGTCTCTATCTCTTATCACTTTTAAGATATAGCCTTTTGAAATGAAGATGTGAAATTTGATTGTTTCGGAAAAAAACCTATGGCGCCTAAAGGGTTAACTATACTTTCACACACTTCAACGTTCTATAGACCTATTATTTAGGCCGAAATAAGAAAGCAAACAGCGCTCGCAACTGTAAAGCTTCCATCTAAGCTTTCAAAACATCTCTAAAAGGAACAAACATACTCCATACTTCTTCAAGGGAATTTCCTGGACCATTCTATAGTCTTCCCTATTCTTTGCTGCACTTGTGTTCTAAAAATATGATACAATTATTTTTTTTACTAACACAAACTACATCTAATCTGCACAAAAATTGACAGATTTTTAAAACTAACATAATTAATACACCAAAAATGAACTGAATTTCAAGATAAGATAACCAAGATAATTCATAATAAAAGATGAATAAACCACATGTCTTGTATTGGAAATATACTTAGAAATGCATGACGTCCACTATATTGGACACATCGTTAATCGCAATTTTAGACTTATTTGAAATAAATTTTTCAAAACTAAAATAATTATATTGTTCCTTAGATATTCCTGCATATCATCATATTTTTTTTACCTCTAGGGTTCTTCTGGTATAGAAGGATTGACAAGATATCCCAGCAGGGGCTGACCGTGTGGCTGTCTGTCGGCCATCTTGGATTTAGAGGAGGTTTACTTGTAGTTCTAACAACCTACCAGTCAATAAACCTTAATGAAGGGGGGCAGCAGAGAGCATTCTAACAACTGATATGGAATTCCACCATAGAAACAATTGCATTTAGGAAGAAAATGACTTTTAAACAGCTGTCCACTGTAGTGACCGCTATGTGCCAGATTAAACTATCAAGAAATGCATAGCCATAAAGAAATATCAATCACCAACCTTAATGTCTGCAGTTTGCACTGGGGACTAGACAGTCCCTTAGAGAGAAGCTGAACTCCAGAATCTCTCAGGATATTGTAACTCAGGTTCAGTTCTATCAGGGAGTTTGGTGACTGTAGAACTGAGGCCACAATCTCACATGACTTAATTGTGAGTTATCTGTGTTATACCTCTAGTGGAGTCCAATAACTGTCATATTCTATGACAAGACTAGAACAAGGCTAAGACAAGACAATAACACTCTAAAATGACAAAGGTACATTCTTTTTTGGGCCTCAAGCACATTTCCTGAAGCCACAACATCACATGACTTCTCTGGAACTCTACAGCCAGACATTTTGTTGTATAATATGATGAGACATATGACAATAAAGAAATGTCAAACACCAACCTTAATGTCTGCAGTTTGCAGTGCGGACTAGACAGTCCATTCGAGATAAGCTGAACTCCACAATCTCTCAGGACGTTATAACTCAGGTTTAGCTCTATCAGAGAACTTGGTGACTGTAGAACTGAGGCCACAAGCTCACATGACTTATATGTGAGTTTGCAGTCAGCAAGTCTGTAAGACATTGTGAAAAAAGACTAATTATTTCTGATGAAGAAGGGATAATGAACATACACACCGCAAATAAATATAATAAATTACTACTCTAATGTAATGGCATAAACTGTAATGGTAATATACCACTACATGAAGATCCTCTACCTTACAGTTCTTCACTATGTTCCTAGTTTCATGAGTGAAACTAGGAATGCAACTGAAATTGTATGTTTCTAAAGTACATACTGAAGTGCTTCAACTTTATGGTGAGGATCGATCCTCCAGTGTAGCACATAACAGCTTCTGTGCTGATTTTCCAGGATTATTGTTGCTCATATCCAGTTCTTTTACATGGGAGGGGTTTAACATCAGAGCCAGGGCCAGACAAATGTAACCGTCACCTGAAATACCACACTTACAAAGCCTGAGAGAGAGACAGAGAGTCATTACAAATTGTATCCATCCAGACAAGCAAGTCTAGTAACTCTAGTATACCTGCAGGATTCAGTAGTCAAACTGAACTAAATAATCCTGTCATTAAACTTTCATTTTCACTCTCTCAGAAAGAGGCTCACATGTTGGCCTAGGACCTAATGTGAATCTGAGAGTGCATTTGAATTTCAGTGTTTCCCATACGTTGACTAATCTGTGGCGGGGAGCCATGAAATCAAAACCGGCCGCCACACATTAATTTTCTATGTTGTACTATTTAAATTAAAGCTAAGATAAAATTCTTTCACTGAGCTGCGCTTTTTACACACGCAGCCTTTCCTTGCCCCGCCCTGCTCTCTCTCGTAGCCCGCTGCAGGATTAAGTTTACTCACAAGTAGGACACCACAGTACAGATGTAGGCAGACTGTTTGACTGGCATGTTGACATGATTCTCTTAAACTATGCATAGCCATAAAGAAATATCAATCACCAACCTTAATGTCTGCAGTTTGCAGTGGGTACTAGACAGTCCCTTAGAGATAAGCTGAACTCCAGAATCTCTCAGGTTATTGTAATTCAGGTCCAGTTCTATCAGGGAGTTTGGTGACTGTAGAACTGAGGCCACAATCTCACATGACTTATCTGTGAGTTTGCAGTCAGCAAGTCTAAAAGAGAGTGCGACAACAGACAACTCATCCAGCTAGTCTGTAAATGAAAATATGATGTACACAACAGCAGCAGATAACATGACATGTAAAGGTGCAGTCAGCTATTTTATGCGATTTCAAGCCCATAACATTTTTTTGTCACATTCAACAATCATCTCACAACCGCTAGCTGCCCTTTGGCAGCACAGGCTCAAGTCAAGTCATGTGAAGTCAAATTTATTATCCCACAGGGGAGGATAAAGTTGCAGCCAGGTATTAAGAAACACACAACCAACACAACACATAACATACATACAGTAGGTACTAGTTAAAAATTGACACTTCATTCATGAAAAACATGATTCACGCAGCTGCGTGAAATAACTGCAGCCGCTTGGGGCAGCATAAGTCCGCTGAGGCGTTCCGCGGTCGAACCGGAAGGAATGTTCGACAGCAAGGTCTGTGATTGGCCGAGTTTTCAGTGTGTTGTTTGTCGTGTTTTTAGCAGCCCCTGCAACATGCTAGTCCACTGTAGCCTATAAGCTTTGACCCACAAGCTGAACTGTATCTTTCTCACTGAAACATGGCTGGATGCCTCAGGCAATTATGAACTTCTTGAAGCATCACCGTCTGACTTTTCCTTCTCACATTGCTTTTGCTCCAATCAGAAAGGTGGCGGCGTGGCAGCTCTTTTTTCCAATGTGTTACCCTGTAAGGATGTTTCTTTTGGTACTTACTCCACCTTTGAATACCTAGCTATTGCAATGAAGCCACCAAACTCCTGTCTAATGGTCACAATTTACCACCCTCCGCAGAACAGAGTAAGTTTCATCTCTGAGTTTAGTGAGTTTTTGTCTACTATTGTGACAAACTATGATTGTATTCTCATTTGTGGTGATTTTAATATTCACATTGATAACACAGAAGACTGTTATGCAATGCAATTCACTGATCAGCTGTCAATGTTTGAGCTTACACAACACATTTCTGTACCTACTCACAATCGTGGTCACACTTTAGACCTTGTTATTTCAAAAGGCCTAGACATCTCCATAACTGGTACTTTAGATGTTGGGATCTCTGATCATCTTTGTATTTTCTTCAATGTTGCCTGGCCAACTAAACTTACATCTGGCCAAAAAACATTTCTTAGACGCAACATTGGGGAAGACACTCCAAAGGATTTTATCACCGCTTATATTAATGCTGCTGGGTCACATTATGACCTGAGTCAGGTTGACCTCATGAACTATAAGAGTCAATTGCTTATGTACAACTGTGAAATAAAAAAAAGCTCGTCGACAGTATTTCTCCCAGATTATATCAGATAGTTCTAATAATTCTAAAGTCCTGTTCAATACTATTGACAGACTAATCAATCCTCCTCGTTTGATACCCTATGAGCTCCACACTGAAGAGAAGTGCAATCAGTTTGCTACGTTTTTCAGTGAAAAAATTTCAACTATCAGGAGTAGTATCTCTTCATATTTCACTGATGGTTTCAATCCTCAACCTCCTCGCCAACCTCTGCCCGATAGTAAGGCTACTCTCCACAACTTCACTCCAATCCATCTGAGTGAGCTGGAAGAAGTAGTCCAAAAGTTAGGTTCAGCTACTTGCTCCCTCGACCCTGTACCTACTAAGCTGTTCAAACAAGTCTTCAGCTGCTTGGCTGCTGACATACTTCAAATTGTCAATACCTCCCTTCTATCTGGAACATTCCCTGGTTGCCTTAAACATGCCATTATTACGCCTGTACTAAAAAAACCTAGCCTTGAACCCCTGACTTGTGAGAGTTACAGGCCTATCTTTAATTCTAGAGAAGGTTGTTTACAAGCAATTTTGCACCTACTTTTCTCAAAACTCTATATTTGATGCCTATCAATCTGGGTTTCGGGTAAATCACAGCACAGAAACTGCTCTAGTCAGAGTTGTAAATGACCTTAGAATTGCGACTGACAATCACAAAATGTTGATTCTTGTTCTCCTTGATCTAAGTGCTGCATTTGATACAGTCGATCATTCTATACTTCTGCAACGTCTTCAGCACTCAGTTGGTCTTCAAGGTACAGCTCTTGATTGGATCTCATCCTATTTAAATGGGAGATCTTTTTCTGTTTCTATTAATAACCTCTCTTCTGATGTAATGCCCATTTTATATGGGGTACCTCAGGGGTCAATTCTTGGTCCTTTGCTTTTTAACTTGTACATGTTACCTCTTGGTTCTATCATACGGCAAGACAACATCAACTTTACATTTCTATCTCCTCTGATGACCCCAGTCCGCTAAATGACCTCACTTGCTGCATCTCCAACATTAAAAAGTGGATGGCCCAACATTTTTTAATGTTAAATGATGTAAAGACAGAGATTCTGGTTGTAGGCCCTAAGGCCATGAGACATCACTTTCACCCAATTCTAACCTCCCACTTGGTAAAACCGTGTGAGGATGTAAAACATTTAGAAGTGACTCTTGATGCAGATCTTAACTTTCAAAAACATATATCTAACATTACCAAAACAGCTTTCTACCACCTTAGAAATATTTCTAAAGTCTGTGGCCTCCTGTCCTTACAGGATTGCGAAAAATTAATACACGCTTTTATCTCCAGTCGTTTAGATTACTGTAACGCACTCTATGCTGGTCTAACAAAACAGATGCTAAACAAACTTCAACTTATCCAAAATGCAGCTGCTAGAATACTCACTAGAACACCTAAATTTAATCATATCACCCCAATTCTTAAATCACTTCACTGGCTTCCAGTTAAACAAAGAATTTATTTCAAAATACTTCTTCTTTTTTTTAAGTCAGTAAGCGGCCTTGCCCCACCCTATATTTCTGATATGATATCTTTTTATGATCCTACCCGTCACTTAAGGTCCTCCAGTAAATGTCTCCTCACAATCCTCAGAATCAACACTAAGGCTGCACATGGTGCCTTCAGTTACTGTGCCCCAATCCTCTGGAATAGCCTACCTCTGGAATTAAGGTCATCACAATCAATTCTCGCTTTTAAAAAGGGACTTAAAACTTATTTATTTTCTTTAGCTTTTAATTCATGACTACAGGTCTCTGCTTTTAAAACACTCCATTGTATTATTATTATTTCTATCTATTAACTTTCTTTTTGTTTTTTTCCCTTTCTTTGTCTTTTCTTTTTCTTTTGCTAAGTGTGGTTTTTATTTTAGATAATTTAATGACAACTCTCCACTCAAAGCACATTGTGTCTATGTATGCCATATGAAATGTGCTATAAATAAACTGACTTGACTTGACTTTGTACATAAACATAGTTTTGGATTCAGTGGCAGGATTTCTTGATGGTACAGTGCCTGTCTCTCAGTAATGTTTTAAAATGAGAGCTTCGTCAGATGGCAGTAGGCTACTTTGTCGGCAGTCATGATAAGTTGGCTTGCTAACAGAACATAAATATGCTGCCCAGAAACCTTGTGAATAGTTCTGAATTTCTACACTACACTCATCTACACTAACAAGGTTGAAATATAGCCTTTGCCTACAGCATCTCCTTAACAGTAATGTAAACAAAATGACAGCATTCATATGACAAAGGAAAATGTTGTCTGACGGTCGAGTGGGTTAATCATTTAGGCGCCATAGTTTTTTTTTCGAAACGTTCGATTTTGACATCTTCATTTCAAAAGGCTATATCTTAAAAGTGATAAGAGATAGAGACTTTCTGTAAATTAGAGAAATATTAAGGATGACCCAAAGTTTATGTAGGGATTAATTTGCATACTATGACGTCATATGGTGGCGGCCATCTTGGATTATAGAATTTTCATGAAAAGTTGCATGTTTGAATGATAAAATGCACCACTTCTTTCCCCCAAAATGTCCCTCACCTTCTGTATGCTATATTGCACAATACTGAATGCTCAGGTAAATAGTAAGTAGTAAACAAACTGTGTAAATCATTACTAATAAATGGCAGAAACAAACCGAATGCATGTAGCGGTAGGCTGGCCTTTTCCATTTACTACATACAGTAGGATTTTCCATTTACTACATACAGTAGGCACTCTGATTCCATGTATGGGGCACATATATATTATTCATATGACACACAAACACAAGTAGACAAGACTTGTAATGCAGAATTGTCACAAAGACATACTTTCCGATGTTTTGGGATCACTCTCACTGAATCACAGGTTATGAATGCATGGTGATATTTTTGCAATGTACAATGTAATCTAACATGCTCTCCCATGCTGCCGCTGGGGCAATTCAACATCACGTCTCCTTAAGTCCTCTAATATTTCCTAATTTATGTCATCCGTGATTCGTGAAATGTGTATGCTAGATGTATGCCTATTTTTTTCACATCTTAATGGACACCACACTGATTTCCCTCAAGTGGTAATATTTTTCTTTGAAATTGTATGGTTTACAGAAATGGGAACTACGATGTATAGATGAGAGGAGCGAAGTGTGCATTGCGCAGCACAGGCGGCCAAGCAAGGGCTCCTTACCCTCAGGCAACTCAACAAGAGAAACAGTTTCCAAGTTGACCTAACTTTCAACTCTGCACAGTATCCCATTAACTGCATGACAGTAGGCTATTTACAATATTTTCTGTTAAGTAGAGTTTGTAAACACATTATCATCAACTTATTACACGGCTCTTCAGAGTGCTGCAGAAAGTTCCATTCACATGAATGGGCCTTCCCAACGTTCGGGCCTATGTTAAATCTACATAAATCACTGGCAAAGCATTTAATCACCGCTGTCAATGGCAACGGGTTTTGTGCTTCTGATTAATGTCTTTCATATCACTACGCAAGGACTGGAACTTCATTCAAACGTGAAAGCAGACGGTTGATCAGCTGTGTTCTAAAGAATGTTTGACTCAAGTTCAGCAGCGTGTGTTGTTGCAAACTATTTGTTTCTCAGCAAATGCCACGATGAACGGTAACAAATAGGCTAGGTTATGTAGGCTAAAGTCATATCGTGGGGAGTTTATTATTTCGTTTTGGCAAGTAGCCGTGTAATAAGCGGGATAATGTATAGAACGCCGGTAATTATCGGAACATAAGTCCCTTCAGGACGAAACAAGACCCCTCCGCTGCGCGTCGGGGTCCTGTTCCCCCTGTCGGGACTTATGTTCCGATAATTACCGGCGTTCTATACATTATCCCTTACTTAATGCACGCACAACATTTGTTTGAGCAAGAGAGAATAACAATGAATGGATGCAGCATCTACAGAAGTTGTAGCCATACTTGCTGCTTTCTTGTACTATCTATGGTTGCTGGTTAACAGCACATAAAAGCTGATTTAAGCTAATTTACTAACTCAAGACTTCAAGGCCATCATGGATATAAAAGTTTTTTGAAAATAACGAAAGAATGGGGGGAACATAACAAAGCTTGGAGTTATTTCAGATGGGCTACAACAAGGTAGGCAAAATGATGGTGCTTAAAACCTTAGAGCAGCTGGAATAATGCTTAGGCTGATGTTAAAGCGCACGCGATGTTTAAAGCCATACACAACGGTAAATTGGAACAAAACTGAAGATAACTTTAGCCTTTATAGGGCTGTATAAAGTTGTCCAAATTAATAGGTCATAATTAGGCGTTGTTGTTGTAAAGATATTGCATGTAGATGTTGTACTATATAGGCTACTAAATGTTTAGGTCACCAATGCACGAACAAAACCGGGAAATGGACAAATATTATCAAAGTTTTGAATGTTTCCGTCTTTGCACGGGGGTATCTGTAGATTGGTGTGCAACGCATTCATTCATGCAGGCCTGTGGTCATGCATGCGCCCTTAAAATAGCATCTGCATTTGCGCCACAGACTTTAGACCAGGGAGTTCCTGGTCTGTGGCGGAATTGTTTTCTGAAACTGCAAAATATCAACAGTGAACGTTTGCGCCGGAACACGCCCCGTCTTTTCGCTGAACCGCCCCCGTGGGCGCAATCGAATTTCCTAATTTACAGGCATGTACCTGTGGAGGGAAAATTCCAATAAGCGCTGACTGCAAAATAGGAAAGACAAAAGCGCGAGTATACAAAGTCAATTGCGCTGGGACGCAAAATAGAGCCCTATGTCTCCTTCTTGCAAACTAGGCCTATAGCCCAACCATTTACGTCTTCAAAAAATAACAACTTGCCAGATATGCCTTCATATCTTTGGGCTTCATTCAGCATTTTGTTCTTCCACTGGAAATGACTCTTCTACATTTGCTGCCTGCTGCATCCTTTCTGTTTGTGTTGTTTAGAAAATGTTTGACGTCTTGAGTTAATGCATTAAACATTGTTTGCTGGTAACCAGCCACAAGTAGCCTACAGATTCTTGCGTGCGTACATTCTCTATTTCCTCCAAAATGTGCCCGTTTTATAGGCTGGCCAAGTGCGTAATTCTGCGGCATAAAGCAGATGTATTTGTTTATTGTACAGAAAAATAAAAATAACCTGTCAAGCAGTCAATTGACTACATTGCAGTCAATAAGTAGGGCAAATTACGAAACCAAAACGTGGGTCATAGTTGTCTAAGCCTCTGCTGTGAGGCAAGGCCGTAGCCATGATGTCAACATTGGGGGGGACCAAATCTGTCGTCGGGTCTGAATTTCAATAACAGAATTTCAATACATTTCCTGCCAAAATATTATTAAAATCACAAACAAGTCATTAGTTAAGTCAGTCAATTAGGATATACCAAACTTTTGACGGACATAGGCACGGATGGATTATGAACCCCTGGGCATAGATGCAAAAAAACCCTCCCCAGTTAAGATAGGGGGGCCCGGGGGCATACTCCCCCGGACGATTTAAAAACAAAATGACCCTTTATATTATGACGACTTGTGAGTTTTGTGGAAATAGAAGAGAAGGGCGGAGAAGCAACTTCACACAGTCTTAGGCTTCAGGGCCCCCTGAGCTCTTGGGCCCAGTAGGCCCATTCAATAATCCATCCCTGGACATAGACCTGTGGTATGACTCCATTTGTCTCCAAAATTTGTATTTTAAAAGAAGATACAAACTAGAGTATCTTTGATAACCTCTATATTAAACTGAATGCTTACTCATAGGTTTGGACCTATAGCCCAATCATATTTTGTATTTTGATTTTATTATTCTGGCGGCTAATCACACAATTTTAAGGTAGTTTAAAAGGGATGGGATTCAAGATAGGCTACTAAGACAGGTCCCTCTTCTGTCTGACTCACCTCAAGTTACCCTATGCATTATAGGCTGGTTTCTGACAGAAATTACGTTTTGTGTTAACATGTAGAAACACAACCTTTATTTGGTGAATGGAGGTGGAAATTCCTTTCTTTGGTTATTGTCCGCGATTCACATTAACTGTAGGCTATCACCGCCATTGTAAAAGTTTTTTCAACTTTTGTGCCGTCGCCACATTGAGTACGTTTTGCCTGCATGGATGCGCGATTGAGTGCGCATCTAAATGTAACATGCAAGATGCAACAACCATTTCTAAGAGGCTTATAAACCGGTTCATTTCTGACATTACTACTAGCATATGAATGCATTATTTATGTTGTAAGACATGTGAAATAAATGAATGACACAGGCACGCACAAATTCAAATAAAAGGACACTACGTTTCACTTTCGCTATTATTGCGAGAAAATAGGCTACAGTATGGAAAATGCTTCAAAGTTCCCTTTGAGTCTGATCAGCTTCAAAAATGAATGGGGTTTCCTTAGACAGTGCTACACCTTTCCAACAAGTTTTGTGAGAATTGTACCGGTATCTTTTGCGATATTATTGACGGCCCGCACCGCAGTAGGGTGCAGGAAGCTTTTGATAGCACAGCCTCTAACGAAAAACGCAAAACCACCAGGACAAACCACTCACAGTGTAGGCTACTCTCTCTGAAATCATCAATAGGTCACTAATTTGTGCGTTATTTACGTTTGATTTCATTTCAGATGGTGGGACTTGTTGGTTTCCTGTAGTAGCCTTTAGCGTTTTTTTCTTTCTTTATTTTTCTATGTCCGAATATTGGGGGGGACATTTTGGTCACATCTGACACGTCCCCCCCAATGTCTATGGTGACTACGGCCCTGAGTTAGTTAGTTAGTTTGTAACGCCGTTGTCTACACATATCACACCCCTTCCTCAGGAAAACGTTGACATGTGAATACATTGAGCCAATCATGTGGTGTGATGTGAATACATTGAGCCAATCATAAGGTGTGTTGTGAAGACATCGTGCCAATCATATGTTGTGAACTCGCCGCTGGAGCAAGGTTGGTGTTGTGAAGCCTTGCGCATGCGCATATCTGCCGAATAGGTATCAGAGGCTAAATCATCAGCTGCAAAAGAAGGGGGCGGTTATGTAAGGGGCCGGTAAACTCCAGGTAACTCCAGAGGCAAAGTAAACAGTACAGCCAGTTAACATGAAAGCCAGTTACCGTATAACACATGGCACAGGACACAGGAAGTAACAAAGACAACAGAAAGTAAACAAGAAAACACAACAAACTACAAGCTAAGAGTCCCAAAAACCAAAACACAAACTCCAAACCGTGACAGTTTTCTAATGACCACAAACATGTACTTTTAACCCTTTATGCACCTTTTAACACCTACCTTATTTTTTGCAGTTTACAGTGAGGACTAGACAATCCCTTAGATATAAGATGAATTCCAGAATCTCTCAGCTTGTTGTCACTCAGGTCCAGCTCTATCAGGGAGTTTAGTGAGTTTAGAACTGAAGTCAAAATTTCATGGGACCTCTCTGTTACTTTACAGCCAGCCAGTCTGAAATATGTGACAGACATACAATGTTCTAGATTAGACTGTTCTTATTGGCCTTGTGATGTAGGCTCCAAGCCTGTTTGTAAAAAAAAAGATAGCACTGAAGTACACAGGATGACGGTAGATTAGTATAAATGGAGTGGCTTAGTGTACATATTCATCAATATCATTACCAGGTGGATAAAAGCACCACATTTTACATGAGGCTTCTTTAGGACATACTGAATGATTTTAGTTTAGCAGCCCGACAGAGATTTTGAAAATGTTCAAACAGAGCACAAAAGCACTTGATCGAAAGGCAATCACTTCGGGTGAAGACAATTTTAACTAATAGTTATCACCATGAAACTTGCCACGCTGTTTATTTTTTTGTATTGCACATTTTCAGAAAATGATTGTAGAAAGTAAAAAACTATTTTCATTTTTTTCACTGTCCAACCTCAGACTTTCAGAAGAAGATCACCAATGTTACTGACAATGCTTTGAGAATGCACTGGATATCTAAAGATGAACATTGCTTTTTGAATTGTAAACATCCTGTGACCCCTATGTTTTACATGCTTCCAAAAATTCATAAAAGCCTGGTTAATCCAAAGTTATTTTTAGGGAGCTTTATTCCATTTATATACTATTTGCTAAATGTATTTGCTCACAAATCAAAACAAATTGTCTGCTTACTACCATAAGATTATTATTTGAATTGTGATAGCCTTATAATTATTAACATACTTGTTGTTTGCTTCTTTTGTTGATAAATGCTTGATTAATACTGTAGTCTACTAGTTGATTGGAAATAGAGGGGCAATTCTTCGAAAGTGTTTTCAACGAAATTGTTTATAAAGCCAATATAAAGTTATACAGAGTCGTACTATGTGCATCTTTGAAGTGGCCGAGATAAGGAAGCCCTCACACGTGGGTGCATACGTAGATTTGTATTCAGTTGGTCCACCACGCCAACTCTTGCTGTTTTACAGAAATAGTCGTGTTTCCCTATTCAAAAAAGAAAACTTTACTTCATTGTTAGGGCCCGTCCCATTTCTCCCCCCTTAAAACTTCCACTTGGTTTTGATTGCCCTCAACATTAAAGCCCCCTCGACAAGGGAAGTGGAGGTGAAGATCTTTCCCTATGAATTGGGACACCACTAAATGCAAATTAGCGTAGCGAACGTGCTCACCTACGTCACGCGCAGCGCCGACGTGTCTACCGGTAGTAGCCTGCTATATTTTCATTCAGGAACATGCCCATTCCAGCGGTCGTTGTTGTGTGGGCTGTGCTGGTTTATCTACGTCTAGTTAATCAACAAAGATATTCGTGTTCATGTGAACGCCAGAACACCCACCTTAAATATTGACGAAACTACCCAGATCAGATATATAACGTTATTTGATGGGCAGACTCTCTCAAAGCACTCAGCAGATATCATGAACATCGTCAGATAGCTTCGTGAGATATTTTCTAACATTAGTGTTCAAAACTCAACAGTCCATCAGATGTGCATCCAGCTAACATATTCCAACATATTCCGAAATTTTAATATGCTTATTTGCGAAAATATATGAAAAATGTGGCCGGCTCGCTGAGCTCGCACGGTATTCAGGGTAATTTCATCTCCCACTTCGTTTTAAGCCTGCATCGGTCCTGGCTATGTTTTGAGGGTTGATTTTAAGGGGAAAATAGCACTTCCCCTTGCTCCCTAAAGTAATGGGACACCCTAGCCCTACACGTGCACGCGCAAAAACGAGGGTTAGGGGAGGTATTGGGACGGGCCCCTAATCTATCAAAAGCGGTTGTTCACTTTGTGTGAATGACGCTATTTTCTGTATTTTGGTAATTCCAACCGTGGACTTTTTGGAGCAGAAACGAGAATGTGCACACATCCATACTTACACCTGGCTTGACATAGTCGCTCCTACTCATCCTGTATTGACGTTAGTGATACGAGTTGAGCTAGGATGACCAGAAAATGCTATGTCAAACCTTGCTTTATCACTTATCTTGGATGTCAAAATTCTGCCTTTGTGAAATACCCCTCAGGGCTAATAAAAAACATCCGGGGCTATAACCCTGAATCCCCATACCTAATGACGCCACTGGTTCCTATGGTGTTTTATCCACCAATCAGTTATATTTGACATAGCTCTCTTAAAGTGTAAAGACTTTGCTCAAAACACAACCACAATTGTCCTCTCAGTTTTAAGCTGTTAACTACCATAAATAGACCCTAGGTTATTTTTACTCTGGAATTACACTTTAAATAGGAATGTGACAAGATCACTTAGTCCACAAGTTCTTGCGATACAAACATATCACAATATTTGTCATCACAGAAAAACCGATGAGATCTTGTGACATGAGATGCGATATACGGCTCTGGTCTGCGGTATTTCTTGTCAAGGTAAAAGATCTGTCTCGTGCGTTCTCGTGGAGATCCAGCTGTAGCCAGCAGGACTGACGAGTCTGATTAAATTAGCATAGAAGATGCCCCAGCCACTTTTACTTTTTTGTGTAGCAGCATTTTGGATACCTGCTGGAAACAATAATACCAAAGATCCTTGATTACTAACACGATAGAGCATCGTCATTCGTTACTATGGGAGCAAAATGGGACAGTTCCGATCTGCATTGGGAATGTCACCTTATGTCACTAAATAAACTTTCTCTCATAACAAGTAATAAGAATAGATGAACATAACTGTGTTTACAGTATTATTGTCCATAATCATGTACTGTATGATATAACAGATAAAATGTCTATAATCATGTATGATGCCAATTAACAATTATTTAGGACATGGAATGACTCATCTAATTAGTCTGTGAACAAAGCCAGCTAGCTAATGCTAGCTTTAAAAGCTATAGCCTACAAGTGGATGGCTAGTTACAGCTATGCGCTAAGAAGGGACTTTGCTTAAACTTAATATAAAGTTGCAAGTTCACTTGAGTATAAACTATCCACTTCAACTAATATTAGTAATGTTCTCCATTGAAACTAAACCAGTGCAGGGGGCAGTGACACACACTTGGTGGCTAGCGTGCACTGGCGCCTTAATGCAGGGGCTTACCTGGGCTTCAGCCCAGGGGCCTCGACCAATAAGGGGCCTCCTAATAATAATAATGATAATCAATAATATTAAACGGCCGTGTCCGTATTCGCGGCGTCAGTCATAGCCTACTCTAGAGCTAGCCTAATTGAGCACATCGCACTGCTCTACAATGACATCCATGCAGAGGCCCCCTTTGTCATCTCTTCTAAAGTGTAACAAAATGTAACAAAACTTAATAAATTCCAATGGGTGTGTAGAGGAGCTAGAGGAGAGGCTGAAACTGAATGACAAACTTACAAACTCTGGAGATAACGTGGGTTGGATTGAAGCAACGATAAACGAATGACGTGGATTCCTGTAACTGTCCATGAAAACAGAAGGCATAGCAGGTAAATATCGTAGCAAATAGCCTGGCAAATGAACGCAGAACGCAGAACATGGGCTGTTGCGCAAAGAAATGAATTAGTGATCAGCATCTCTTTTCACCAAAAGCTAAGTTTGTGCTAACCCATTCGCACAAATAATAGCCTATGTTATGTTTTCTCCATTGTTAACGTGAGATATGTCTCCATGTAGGGTAGTATAGTGATAATGCATAAGGTAGCCAATGTTCACGTCACATGAGCCAGCTGCTTGTTCTGTAGGCTAAAAGTATTTATGTCCCTCCCAAGCTGCGTTAAAATGGTGTGTTAAGTGGACAGAATTTCAAAAAACCTCCTGGGGAACACCCCGACACGACAAACACATAGGGCCGTATTTTGGGTCACCAGCGCATGGCGTAATACTCGCTATTCACCCGCGGAAAATTGAATTCGGTATTTTGCACGTTTATTTTTTAAGCATTGCGCCCAGGGGTGTGGCAATTAACAACCTAGGGAGGGGACTCGCACATTGTCTAAAAATCGCTATCATACACCACCTAAACCTGGTCAGAAGTCAATGGCGAGTTGTTAATATGCTATTTTAAGAGCGCATGTCAACAGTCATATTGGCAGGTGCACGCACCATCCTTCTATCATTCATGAACGCACACCAGCGCACGTCATTGCAAAGCATTACAAATTGCACGATTACAATGGGAAACATAATTAGAAAAAAGATATTACGAAATACTGTACATCTCATGATGAGTAGTTATTCACCATCATTTGCAAATTGGTAATGACGGTTAAAAGTGATTAGGGGAGAGGCGAGAGACACGTATGGAGCACAGCTGAAGACGCAGTCGCGAGATATAAGCAACTCCTCTGCAGGATAAATGTTGTTTTATTCAGTCATTTGAGCAACATTAGGGTAAGTGTTGCTTTTTCCAGCCTATGTTTTCGATGGTAACCCATTGTCAGTCAATAGTGAAAGTAACTGCATATAACTGTCTTGTCGTTGACTGACTCCTTGGTGAAGTTAGTTTCACTTTGCCAATGAGTTCAAATAATAGACGACTGAAAATGCGTGAAGGCTATGCTAGGTTTTAGTAAAGCATGGTTTAAGAATGACTATTCCATACGGTCTCGCAAGCAGCCTCCTTCAAATGCGCCGTTGAATGCCAAAATACCGATGCATTTATTTGACATATAGCGCGTTGCGCCGTTAAAGGGAATGACAGATGTCATTCTCATTGGTTTAAAATGATGTTACGCCCCAAACACACCTATATGACTGATTAAAAGACCTAGGAACACCTTGTTACGCCATGCGCTCCACTTTTGAGAACGAAACCCCTCCCACTGTGAATTGGACATCCTACTAAATTTGAATAGACTTTTGACGAGTGACGATGCACTTTAGAATGTCATGATAGGGCCCATACACTTTATAAAAAAGCTTGAAACGTCCATATGTGTAGCCTAACGCATCTTTCAACTTAGCCAGCCAGTGTTGTAAGAGTTCAACGCTTGTTTTCGTGCAGTAGGCTAGCCTTTTTATTAGCGATGTCAGGGGTAGGCTAACGTGATTAAGGAGGGCTTTCTGTTCCTGTTTATGTAAAGGTTTTACATAGGCTCAATAATGATAGGCTACACTGCATGTTATAGGCTATATTAACCAAAAGCGCACGTTAAATAGGCGGGTCAGATCACGGGCCGGGTATTATTTAATCATAATTAATTGCGGTGGGGGGGGGGCTTAAAAACATATAGCCCAGGGGCCTCAGGTGGTATTAAGGCGCCCCTGCTAGCGTGTTACTGTAGCTAGGCACTTTGTTGAGGGAGTGATGTCACACTCTTAAAAGACTCGCACACCATTATTTGCCATTAAAAAAAACAAAAAACAAAGTGTTTAATCCATCAAGCCAAGGTGCTACCAAGTGAGATGATGTACAAATGTTTCGGTCCTCAGACCTTCATCAGTGCAAACCATACACAATGGTGTGATGCCTTTTTATAGTGCGCGTCTACTTGGTGGCAGATCTGTCAATCAACCTGACCACTAGCTAGGTAGGTTGAAGTGTAGGCTCAAAGAGTCGAGATGTGAGATGGCCCTCAGGCTCATTAGTACTGTAGACAGTCTGACCCAAGATAATGAGTGAAAATAGAAAAACAAGAAAAACATAAGGAAAAAAGATTAACAATAATCAAGTGAATATTAAAAGAATAGATTGATATTAGGACATATAATCAGCAGATTGAACATTCTCAGATCAAACCAGTTCATAGGAAGCAAGTCCATTCAAAGTCATCATTTAACCCATGTGGATGTAATGTTTTAAGATAATAAATCCAACGCGCTTCGCACTGAAGGAGTTCTAAAATCTATTCCTAAAAATGTAAGCTCTGAGACGGAGTGGTTGGCTTCTGAAAAGTGCCGCGCAACAGAAAAAAAGTAAATGTGGCTGGGGCATATTCTATGCTAATAAAATGGCTACAGCTGGATACTTCTCAATGAGACCTTGACCAGAAATATCACGGACCAGAGCCGTATATCGCCATCTCATGGCACAAGATCCCGTCACACCCCTATTTTCCACAAGAAAGATTTTTACCTTGATGAGAAATATTGTGATATTTTTGTATCACCAGATATCGTGGCACGAGATCTCATCACACCCCTAACTTTAAACATCAGGTAATCACAGCAATGAAGAAATTAAAAAAAAAAAACAACCTTAACACTTGCAGTTTGCAGTGGGGACTAGACAATCCATTATAGATCAGCTCAACTCCATAATCTCCCAGGTCATTATCACTCAAGTCCAGCTCTATCAGGGAGTTTGGTGACTGCATAACTGAGGCCACAAGCTCACATGATTTATCTGTGAGTTTACAGCCAGCTAGTCTGTAAAACATTGTGGCAAAAGACAAATTATTTCTCAATAATGATGAAGCAGGGATAATATTTACAAATTTACCCTATAGATAAATTATAATGAATGAGTACTCGAATGCAATGTCATATAAAGTAAGGTAATACATCCAATACATGAAGAGCTACCTTATAGTCCTTCAATTGTGAAACACAACATATTAGCATATTGTGAAACTAGGATTAAATATAATTTAGTTCATTTATGAAATTAACTTGTGAAACTAGGAATGCAACTGAAGTTGTCTCTTTCCACTGTACATACTGAAGTGCTTCAACTTTATGGTGAGGATCTTCCAGTGTAGCAGCTAACAGCTTCTTTGCTGATTCTCCAGGTTTATTGTTGCTCACATCAAGCTCTTTCACACAGGAGGGTTTTAACATCAGAGTCAGAGCCAGACTCACATAACCTTCATCTGAGATCCCACAATTACAAAGCCTAAGAGAGAGAGAGAGTCATTACAAACTGTATCCATCCTGTCAAGTGAGTCTAGTAACCCTCCAGTCAAACTGAACTAAATTGAGTTCATCTCTTGGATCAGGTATATCCTGAGGGTACCAGGATTAAATCCAAAGTCCATTTGTGGATAAAGTGAGATTTAATCATTTTGATAAAACAGGTTTTAATTTTGAAAATAAAAAGTTAGTTAAATTACAACATCTGAAGGTATATCATTATAGACCAAGGTCTTGGCTGTTTAGCAATGTACCGGTGCAACCTCCCCCGTCCCCGTCATCTGAGCATGCTTAGGTTGATTATGTTTGCAACAAAAACACTGTGGCTAGAAGGAGACAGATGGCTTTTAAGACGGCTAAAGGGTTAACATGATGACGGCAGAGTTGCGACGGTTCCACGTGAATTCCCTGCTACTTGAAAACAAAGAAGATGGATGCTAAGATGGAGTTAAGATGGAAAGATGGAGTAAAGCTTTTTTAAGTTTGAACAACTGACCAACTACAGTAGCTCCACTGGTGGGAAAATGCATGGGACTCATGAGTTGTAGCGCTATCCTATTGCGTGCAAACAAAATTATCCCGCCCCTCGGATTGAGCACTGCCAATGGTGAGTTCCCAGACGTGATTTTGAGTTTGGCTCGTCAGGCTATTTACTACAAGCATTTCATTAAAAAAAACTGCTCTGTGCTTGCAAGGCCGTTGTTTGCACCTACAGGTGGGTCTAAGCGGCCGCACATAGGTAAGGGGGTAGGCAGAAGAGAAAGCTCTGCCCTCAGGTCCCCTTTTAAATCTGCACTGATAAGTAGTGTGCCTCCATTCATGGCACATCCAGACTTTATGTAGGGCCCTCTAGAAATATGTGTTACTGGACCCGTTTCACTATTTCCCAATTTCTCTACATTTAAGCTGTGGGACTCAATTTCCCAGAATCGCCTAATTTAGTTCGCTAGCAGATAATTGCACTTTATCTATTTTCTTTCTATGTTAAGGTTAGACAGGTAGGGTCTCGTGCCAATTACTCAAGACCGTGCGGGTGCGTTAGTTTTGGGCAACGTAGCAGCCAATCAAGGAAAAAACTCGCACACCATTATTTGCCGTTGAAAAATCTCCAAACATTAGTTCTCCTACCGAGTAGAAATGTAGCTGCTGCTTCACTTCCTCTAGGGGAATTCAGAGCTTCCTCCCTCCAGCGGAAACTATTATTTTCACCTAAAAAGGTAATCTAATGTCATATTGGTCTATAGCCAACCACCATGAACAACATGAATTAGAGATTGGTTTAACATAGAAAGCAGTCAATCAAGGAAAATACTCGCACACCATTATTTGCTGTGAAAAAAAAATAAAAGTGTTTAATCCATCAAACCAATGTGCTACCAAGAAAGGTGATGTACAAACGTTTCGGTCCTCAGACATTCATCAGTGCAAACCATACACAAAGACGTGACGCCTATTTATAGTCTGCGTCTACTTGGTGGCAGCTCTCACTTCCTCATGTTTTTCTTGTTTTTCTATTTTTCCAGTGATTTTTTATTTTATTCATTATCTTGACTGTCTACTGTACCAATGAGCCTGAGGGCCTTCTTAAATCATGATTCTCAGAGTCTACACTTCAACCTACCTAGCTAGGGGTCAGGTTGATTGACAGAGCTGCCACCTAGTAGACGCAGACTATAAATAGGCGTCACGTCTTTGTGTATGGTTTGCACTGATGAAGGTCTGAGGACCGAAACGTTTGTACATTACCCCACTTGGTAGCACATTGGTTTGATGGATTAAACACTTTTATTTATTTTTCACGGCAAATAATGGTGTGCGAGTTTTTTCCTTGATTGACTGCTTTCTATGTTAAACCAATCTCTAATTCATGCTGTTCATGGTGGTTGGCTATAAACCAATATGACATTAGATTACCTTTTTAGGTAAAAATAATAGTTTCCGCTGGAGGGAGGAAACTCTGAATTCCCCTAGAGGAAGTGAAGCAGCAGCTACGTTTCTACTCGGTAGGAGAACTAGTTTGGAGACTTGAAACTGTGAAATTCGGCCCAAATATTGTATACAGTTAATAACTCTAGAAGCAAGTTTGTTGTTCATGCATTGTAGTCCAACAAGTTCGGTTTTATATCGAAGTTAAGACTGTGTTTCTCTTCGACCAACGGCAACAGCGTGGTCTCCAATACCACTCAGTTCTGAGGCTAACTTGAAGCTGAGGCTAGTTAAGTAGCTGACTTGCTGTGTGCCTGGACTGTGTTTCACCAGAGACTATCGTTCCCGTTTGTGTGTGAAAGGGAAGCAACAGACAGACAACGAGTGAAGCTGAGGTAGCCTGCTCAACTAGGTATACCAAACGCTTGCCGGGACATCGTTCTACTGGCCAGTGTGTGAGGTCACGCCATTTTGCAGCAGTTCGAGGTTGCGTGAGTACCAAAGTGAAGCCAAGGAAAGATAGTGACATGGGACTGTGTAAAAGCAGCCTGTGTTAATCGTTCCTTTACTAACATGGATTACTGACATTCATTGGATTATACATTATGTGCACCAACGTGATGACTGGGCCCCAACTTGATTTAGTTTCATATGGTACCATTTTAGCTATTAGGCCTACTTGAACTTTCATATGGTCACTTGTTGTGTAACAAAGACACATATTGGGTAAGACAAATTGTCATTGACAGTATTATGGTGTATTTTATGTAGCCATTGTTCAGGGTAAAAGTTTAATTAATGTAAACTAACTGTGGTATTGTATAGAGGGCGAATTATTATTGAATTGTATTGCCATACATTATTATTTAGAAGTGTGCTGTAGGAAAGGCTACAATATAATTCATTAAAACTTAATTGAAAGTTAGTGATTGAACTTTTAAAAAGGGTTTAAACTTTTTGCCATATTGAAAGAATATATTTTGTGTTTCTTTATTTTCTTATTTCATACTAAACTGAATTCTAAAAGTTAAACGATAAAGGGTACAATAAATGTTTTATGTTTTAAGTCCCCTTACATGGTTGCATAGTTTTTCATTTAAGATAAGCCATACAGGTAGAAGTAACTTTAATCACTTTACATTTCTGAGGGTTTACACATTTATACCAGGGCACTGGTAAAGTCATTCTTCAGTGGAGGCACCGTTAATTATTCTATTGACACTAACAGATTACCTTGCTACAGATAACTTGTGAGTTTGTTCGTTTCAGGACATGTTTCACCTGTCTTCTGAACTTTCTGAGGCAAGAGAACAGCGGGCAGCCTCCATGGCTGATGGCATGTGTGTTGGAGCCACACATTGGCCTCGTGGCTGCGGCTCTATTGCTTAATAGTATTGTAAACCTTGATATATTCAGGAGGAGGTTCTCTGGGTAGTAGTATACAAAGAATTAAACTGTTTGAACTGAAAGCGATGTTTATTCATCACCAGCAACAACGATAAGCCTCACTTTCCCTCTTTTCCTCTGCACATTTCTCTACAATCCCATACAGCATTCTGGGCCTTCCAGTTCTGCCCCTATGGGTATTACAGTTCTTACAGTATCATGAAGAAATATAGCGGGAATTACATAAATAAAAATATAAAAGAGGGTAATGAAACATTAGAGGTCATATTGGTATTTATTGTGATCAACAATTATATTTTAGCCTCCGTTGAGGACCATTTGGAGGTTTTTATCACCACTGCCAGACTGTACGTCACCACCATCAGACAGAAAAAAACGATCCAAAACGATGAACAAGTTTAAGAGAAAATAGCAAACTTACAGGAGCTTAGTGATCTTGAAGCATGGAGTAGAGCTAAAGGTTTGAAAATCTGGTCCTCAGGAATGTAGTTGACCTTGTAATTGCCTGATTTCAATGCTTTTAATAAAATACCTGACGGTGGTGATGCATTTGTGGGACACATTTTGAGCAACCAAAAATAATAGTAAATACTTTAATACATATTACAATGTACTCTTTCATGTAATAAAGATATTATTTAATTCAATTATTACTTTTTGTTTTTTTAATCAAGTTGAAATGATTATCTCCTATCTGAGGACAACTGATTTTGTAGGCAATGGGCCAGAATAAAACTTAAACTAGAACTATAAAAGAACCTTACATATGTGCAAAGGACCCCCTGATTATAACCTTTCTTTTTATTCATTTCCAACTGAATGAGCTCATTTCCATTTCCATTCATTTCCAGCAGAAAGTTTCAAGAATCAGTGATTTTTTTGCAATATATGATATGATATAATGATAATAATAATAATCCCATATATGATAATGATAATAATCCCATGCCAATACATTCTCCTTTATACTCGCAATCAGAAAGAGGCTCACATGTTGACCTTGAACCCCAAATTAAAGTTAAGCGCATTTGAATTTTCTGGCAGATCCGTTTGACCACCGAATACATTCTAAGGACAATGACATTCACTGTAAGAGTTCTACAAAACACCCCTCAAAAGTCATGCATACAGTTTTGTGGCAAATTTACTAATGCCTACTGACAATAACACTCTTACTACAAAAGAACCCATTTGAGTTGAATTATAATCTTGGTGTCAAATAAAAGCTAACCCTGGAGTGTCGTGTTTAATTATATGACGGTCACTGCTATGCAATCTAGACACAAAGAAAAAGGATGAGTCAAGTGTACTCTCTCTAAAATGTCTCATAAGGCATCTTGCCTCTTTATAAAGAATCCTCAAAGCAAAAGTGAAATTCTGTGAAGTCAATTCTTTGCTATGTAAAGACACATGGCCGTCTCTATTCAGTTCACCATGCTTACATTTTCAAAATCAAAGACTAGTTTGTGTTCTTTCTGGATTTAAATGGCATTTCGAAGGTCAATGAGAAAGTCCACGTTCCACAGGGGCGTGCAGAGACCTTTGAGGGGGCAGGGGCTCAAATTTAAAAAAAGAAAACATAGAACAAAATTTTCAGAAAACGTGTTAACTTTATTTAAAACTTAAATTTGATTACAACCCAATAGAGAATACAGTCTCCTTGGTTCTGAAAATTCAATAGGAGTGCATACTGTAGGCCTACTGTAGCCAGGGCACAGACAGATAGGTCTTTTCAGTTTTCATTAGGCTATTGTCTACACAGAGCAGGCTATAAGGCTACATCTTATTGATTAAATTCAAAGCTAATTTTAATAGCCTAGAAATCTAGACGCACCCTAGCGGCAGCAAATATGTTATTGCCTAGTCTGGCTTGTCAGGCTATAATTTTAATGTTTATCACAGTGAACTACCACCATTAGCAAGCTGGTGTCTTGCAGATTCACGTGCTGTGCGTGTGACCACTGAGTGAAATGACGCGTAATGTAGCCTACTGTAAACAGAGAACGACATGTGGAGTTGGGTTAGTTAAACAACTACAGTAGCCTATGTCGTCGGCTTATGACGATTTAGAAAAGGTTTGCCTACTCTGTTTTATGAACTAGGTCTACTAACCTAAGCTACTATAACATAGTAACCTAAACAGAATATGTTATGAACGTTCAGCCTTAGATTTTCGAAGCTGCCAGGTTATTGAAATGGATGGACTATGACATGGTTAAAACGGGTTTGATAGCCTACTTCATTAAACATGAAACAACTTTAAACATTTTATTCTCTATCTCTAAGCTGAATACTATTGCATGTTCAGATAGGCTAACTGCCAAGTGACCTTACCGTGCTCCTAAACGTCTCCTGCAGCACTGTGCCTGCGTGCACCTTCTGAGAGTTCCCTGAATGTATGACATCACGGATTGGTAGCCGCAAGGCATTTCAATTAACACAGAACATTTTTATTTTTGTAAATTTCTAATTTCACAAACTATTAATGAGACATTTTAGCGAATATTCACGTTGGAACTAGCGGAAGTATTACACATTTTAAAAAGTAAAAAACGGGTCTTGTCAAAGGGGCACTTGGACATCAAAGGGCAGGTGCTAGAGCCCCTGTAGCCCCCCTTCTCTGCACGTGCCTGATGTTCCACGAGGTGAGTCTGGTTCAATTTTAAATAAGGCCCCCTTGATTTCGAACTTGTGTGCTGTGTGTGTGACAGAAGCGGAATGGGAGAATGCGTGTAACAAACTAAGCGTAAAAAAAGGTAGCATTAAAAACCTGTAATGGAGTTTCATTGTAGCAGTTCCAATCAAGTGGGATGGATTTGACAATGAAGCACTAAACACATGCTGAAAACAGCACTGGTATATCGTACGGCAAAAATGGGGGGGTCCAAACTAACAATTTTAAAAAGGACACACTCGTATAATGGCTCTGACGCCCATGTTTAAACCTTTATGCACCTTTTAACACCTACCTTAATTTTTGCAATTTAGAGTGAGGTCTAGAAAATCCCTTAGTTATAAGCTGAATTCCAGAATCTCTCAGCTTGTTGTCACTCAGGTCCAGCTCTATCAGGGACTGTAGAACTGAAGCCACAATTTCACACGACTTCTCCGTAACTCTACAGCCAGACAGTCTGAAATATGATGTCACAAAACATAGAAGTATTGGCCTTGTGATGTAGGGTACACGCCTGTTTGTAGAACAAAACGATAATTACCTTAATGTCTGCAGTTTGCAGTGGGGACTAGACAATCCGTTATAGAGAAGCTGAACTCCATAATCTCCCACGTCATTGTCACTCAGGTTCAGCTCTATCAGGGAGTTTGTTGACTGTAGAACTGAAGCCACCAGCTTATATGACTTATCTGTGAGTCTGCAGCCAGCAAGTCTGTAAAACATTGTGGCAAAAGACAAATTATTTCTCATTAACGATAAAGAAGGGATACTGTTTATAAATGTTTCTTGTAAATACATATGATGAATGAATACTCTAATGTAATGCCATATACTGTAATGATAATATACCACTATATGAAGTGCTTCTACCTCAGGGGTATTCAATTAAAATTCAAAGAGGTCCAGTTACTAAAATGTCCTCCCGGTAAAGGTCCAAATATGATATTGTCACTCAAAATAGTGTACCCTGATGTTAATAAAATCAATAACGCACGTACATTTCTATATATTTTTTTGTTACATTTTAATTATTTTCAAAGTAATATGCTTTTAACATACTGAAACTGAACTTGTCTGTCAATTGAATGGAAAACAATATTGTAGTTGTTGTTCTGCCCAAATAAGTTGTGTGTGCTAAAAAGATTTTAAAAAATGACTAATTTGTATTTTTCTATGTTAACCCTTTAGGCGCCAGAGGTTTTTTTTCGAAACGTTCGATTTTGACATCTTCATTTCAAAAGGCTATATCTTAAAAGTGATAAGAGATAGAGACTTTCTGTACAGTGGGTCCCAGTTAAAAATTGACACTTCATTCACGATCATGGTGAATGGTGAAATGTAAGTACAACTGCAGCCGCTTGGGGGCAGCATAGTCCGCTGTGGCGTTCCACGGTCGAACCAGACAGCAAGGGCTGTGATTGGCCGAGCAAGGGCTGTGATTGGCCGAGTTTTCAGTGCGTTTCTCTGTGTTTTTAGCAGCCCCTGCAACATGCTAGTCCACTGTAGCCTAAGCTTTGTACATAATGTTAAACATAGTTTTGGATTCAGTGGCAAGATTTCTTGATTGTACAGTGTCTGTCTCTCAGTAATGTTTTAAAATGAGAGCTTCGTCAGCTGGCAGTAGGCTACTTTGTCGGTAGTCATGAGAAGCTCGCTTGCTAACAGAACATAAATATATTGCCCAGAAACCTTGTGAATAGTTCTGATTTTTTTTACTACACTAACGAGGTTGAAATATAGACTTTGCCTACAGCATCTCCTTAACAGTAATGTTAACAAAATGACAGCATTCATATGACAAAGAAAAACGAATTCGGTCACTCAAGACTGTGCCACAGCAACCAGTGTAGGCTACAGTCCTACCCAATAGGCCTACTCGAAGCAGATAGCGTTGTCTGACGGTCGAGTGGGTTAATGCACGTATTTCCAGAACAGGTCTGCAACTTTCAGGCAGTTCTGAGTTCGAATCTAGGCAGGAGCACAGCCATATAAAGGCCTAGGCCTATTGTTATTATTTTTTGCAAGGTGTTGCTCCTGGCAATAGCCTACTTGTTTATAAGACGTTTGGTGATTAATTGATAGTTGTTTTTGGGACACGTTCTCCGTATGGAAAATAAAGTCAATTTTCGACACACGTCTGTTATTAGTTCAATAACAAGTGTTGCTTGTTAAAACATGTGACTAGTGAAACTCAAATGATTTTAGAAATATTTAGCCAAAGCCAAAAAGTGTTAGAGAAGGAGAGACGCCGGTGCAGCTCAGATGTCTTCTTAATTTTCTTTAGACCCTATTCTTTAGTAAAAGGTGCAGAACATTATTAAACTTTGACTAACGTTTCGATGTTCGTTAGTCAAAAACATCGACACATCGAAACGTTAGTCAAAGTTTAATAATGTTCTGCACCTTTTACTAAAGAATAGGGTCTAAAGAAAATTAAGAAGACATCTGAGCTGCACCGGCGTCTCTCCTTCTCTCTAAAATATCTGTCCTGGCCTGGTTGCAACGGATTGTGGCCAAACGACAGAAGCGCGGAGAACCCTCCTTTGTCTACCAAAAAGTGTTACTTTGTGCACCGCGCTCCCCACTGCTTGTGAAAGAAGGGGGTGGGGGAGGGGGGCTTAACGTGAAAAAGCTTAATGTCCCAAAACGGCAAGTCATAATGGTAGGCTACAGGAAGTGGGGGGAGGGTATGGGATGACCAGAGCCGTCTTCGCTGTGCTATTCAGAAAGCATCTTCTATTGTCTTTCCAGGCGCACACAGCTCGTTATAGCCTATCGTGATTCGGGTGCCTTAACAGATAGGCTCTGCTCTTGGGTTTGGCCTCACAGCGAACTCAACCCTCTTGTTGCTTGCAGTTCGTTCAATAAAGCGATGCAGATTACATTATTTATTTCTGATTAATTGCGTCTTTTGATGTCTTTTGCAACATCTGCTTGTTAGGCTGGGCTACTGTCCTGTACAGGTAAATGTTCAACAATTGCTGGTGTAGGCCTACAGGCTATAATCAATTAGTGACTGTTCATTATTTATTTAAGGGGCTACCGGAGGAGTTTTGGGAGCGTTAGTCAAAAAAGACGCGACCCTCCCTTGCCAGCAAGAAATTTTTCTATGACCCTCCAAAGTGATTGACCCTCCCCAGTCCCAACAATTTATTGATGCCTTAGGCTACTGGGTCAATTTGGGAGCTTGCATGCTACGACTCCTTCCTTGAAATGCCTTGAAAAGGCTGTCGTTTGCACAATTTCACAAATAATCACCGGGACCGAAACAAACCTGTCAACTTTTCCCGGGTTTATCGCGTATTTTAACTTTTTCCTCGCTGTCTTAGGAGGAGCTGCAGGGCCGTCGCAAGGGGGTGCGAGACCCTGTGCGAACTTGACAGATAACTTACGTACATGAAATCATGCAATAGCTTACTTTACATATAGCCAAGGCTACCGTCGGTGCATTTTAATAGTAGCCTAGTCTAATAAGCTACACCAGCTTGCCTTTAAGAGGGGAAATTCAATTGTATAGCCTATAACATTAGCTGAGTCACATATTTGGCCATATGGTGTTTATAGGCTACATCACGAAACCAAATAGTATAACAAAGGCAAACACTTTAACAGGGGGAATTAATTGGGCATGAATCATTGTGCTGAACGGTATTTGTCAATGAGCAGAAACACACACGACATTCAAACTATTGATAAGATGTACTGGTCTGTATCTATAGGCTAACATTGGACAAATAAATGACACTGACTCGCAATATCCTGACTCAGGAAAAAAACATTTTCTTGCTTTGCCGCAAACTCAGCAATGAAATCATAGGCCAGTTTGCAGGTAGCCTAGCCTAACGTCTTTTTCATAGAAGGGAGAGCCCAGTCTCTCCTGTGACATGGAGGTGCGCAAATAGTTTTTAATAGCCTGTTCAACTTCGAAAAGCTTCGTTCACCCGATGCCAGTCACTGATCGCAATTTCAAAGTTCGGAAAGCTTCATCTTTTTAAGTTTTAAGTGCAGTGGCCCCTATCTGCCCCCTTTGAAATTATATCTCGAGCCTATTATAAGGTCCAGTGCGTTATGCGTTGTCGTTTGAACGTCGGCAAGCAGGCGTGTTGCTGTTGCAATTTAAGTGAAATTTCTACAGTAGGCCTACAACATGCTGTTAGGCTGGGCTACTGTCAATGTACTTGTACAGGTAAATGTTCAACAATTGCTGGTGTACAGGTTATATAATCAATTAGCTAAATCATTTGTCCTGTTTAAACATTTTTTCGTGCTACATTCAAACGCAAAAGGTGCTTTGATATATTTTTTGTTTGAACGTCGGCAAGCAGGCATGCTTTGGTTGCAATGAATGAGGATAATTGCTTTTTTTTGCATTATTTTGAATATGACTCGCTTCAGTCTCAACAGCACGTAGGCCTACTTTTTCCACACGCTAAGTTCTAACACACATATCCCCTCTCGCTTTCTCTCTCTCCATCCCTGCACACGGTGCTTTCTTAAAGGAGCTGCACCATTTTACAACAATTGCATCTACATTTTCATATTAGAAGTGTAAGCTTAAACTACCGTGATCAATTTAAGTTCCCGTGCCCCCGCGGCGTCATGGAAGCAGTAAGTCAGTCGCATCAAAAATAGTAGTGGCACCCAAGTGACACCTTGTGGTTGTTTGTGTCAACTGCAGTTTGTGCCATTTCTGCTGAGAAAATGGGGATCGTGATTCATGAAGGAACCCGTCCAAACTTAACGGGGACCCACTGTAAATTAGAGAAATATAAAGGATGACCCAAAATGTATGTAGGGATTAAATGTTTATATCTAATTTGCATATTATGACGTCATATGGTGGCGGCCATCTTGAATTAATTAAATTATTAGAATTTTCATGAAAAGTCGCATGTTTGAATGATAAAATGCACCACTTCTTTCCCCCCAAAATGTCCCTCACCTTCTGTATGCTGTATTGCACAATACTGAATGCTCAGGTAAATACTAAGTAGTAAACAAACTATGTAAATCATTACTAATAAATGGCAGAAACAAACCAAATGCATGTAGCGGTAGGCACCTTTTGCAGTAGAGATTTTCCATTTACTACATACAGTAGGCACTCTGATTCCATGTATGGGGCACATATATATTATTCAGATGACACACAAACACAAGTAGACAAGACCTGTTTAGTTCAAAAGCTCACTTGCCACGGCAAGGCACAGATCAGGAGTGAGATGACGAGACAAGACAAGAGACAATGTTAGTATTTGTTTTCTTTTTGTTGTTTTTGTTGATGGTTTTTTTTGTTGTTTTTTTCTTAGCTGACAAAGACACACACATCACAAGGACATGAACACACAAAAAAGAACACATATATGTCCTTAATGGTTAGGAGCAGATATTCCCCTTCAGAATCAGGGTCCGCGAATAGAAGACCCAACACTTCATTTCAGGTAAACTTTTTTGATGCCATTAGACGATAATCTAATCGTAAAGTGTTGGGTCTTCTATTCGCGGACCCTGATTCTGAAGGGGAATATTTGCCTTCAGAAAATGACGGTGATTCGTTTAGTGAGGCTTCAGATGCGTCCCTGCCTTGCAATGATGCAGCTGGACAAAGTGAGAGTTTACTCCATAGTTTAGCTTACACCAAGCACAAACGTTGAATCGTTTGCCCAATGTCACTGGTGGGAATAATGTTTCACGGGTTCTGAGTGTTCATCGGGAAGTTAGCAGGGTGTTAGTGGTGTGGCGAACGAGGCTGGAGGTAGCCTAATGTCCATAGCGCTAGCTTCTGTCTTCTGTGTGCCTCTCCACAATCGCGGTGACAGTAACGTGGTGGAGCCTTTGTCTAATGCCACTGGGTATGTTAGTCGAAGTGCTCATAGGACAGTTAGGGGGGAACGTAGTGGCAGTGTGGGGAGTCGCAATGAGAATGACAGTAGGCCTAGTCCGATATGCGCAAATTCTCTCCACTCGTCGCGCGCGAGGCAGATCTGGCCATGCTGCTCGCATGGTGTAGGTGGTGACACGCTCTCTCCCTCTCCCACACACACACACACACACACACACATTAGGTCATGCATAGTCTATCACAAGATGATGGGAATGCCGGCCCTGTATGGATAGGGATAGGGAGTCATTATCTCTACAGCAAAAGGCCTGCTACATAAAAAAAAATGTCAGCCATTTATTAGTAATGATTTACACTGTTGATTTGCTATCTATTTCCCTGATCATTTAGGACATACACTATGTGTTCCTTTTTGTGTGTTCATGTCCTTGTGATGTGTGTGTCTGTCAGCTAAGAAAAAAAAAACAAAAAACATCAACAAAAACAACAAAAAGAAAAAAAATACTAACATTGTCTCTTGTCTTGTCTCCTCATCTCACTCCTGATCTGTGCCTTGCCAAAGCAAATTAGCTTTTGAACTAAACAGGTCTTGTCTACTTATGTTTGTGTGTCATCTGAATAATATATATGTGCCCCATACATGGAATCAGAGTGCCTACTGTATGTAGTAAATGGGAAATCTCTACAGCAAAAGGCCAGCCTACCGCTACATGCATTTGGTTTGTTTCTGCCATTTATTAGTAATGATTTACACAGTTTGTTCACTACTTACTATTTACCTGAGCATGTGTAAATCATTACTAATAAATGGCTGTAACAAACCGAATGAATGTAGCGGTAGGTTGGCCTTTTGCTGTAGAGATTTTCCATTTACTACATACAGTAGGCACTCTGAAGCCATGTATGGGGTACATATATATTATTCATATGACACACAAACACAAGTAGACAAGACCTGTTTAGTTCAAAACCTCACTTGCCACGGCAAGGCACAGATCAGGAGTGAGATGACGAGACAAGACAAGAGACAATGTTAGTATTTGTTTTCTTTTTGTTGTTTTTGTTGATGCTTAGCTTAGCTGACAAAGACACATACATCACAAGGACATTAACTCACAAAAAAGAACACATAGTGTACACTACTAAATGGTCAGGGAAATAGATAGTAAATCAACAGTCTAAATCATTACTAATAAATGGCAGACAAAAAAAAGAATTTATGTAGCAGGCCTTTTGCTGTAGATATAATGACTCCCTATCCATCCAGGTGACATTTCTTGTAGTGTTTCAGGGTGTGGTACCTCTCATTGCAAGGCACAACACAAAAACCTACCCCACACTGCCTACACATGTATTTTGTCTGACGGCGGCCTTTATGGCGGGTCCGATCAGAACAAACGACACAATCTGGGTAACCATCAGCCTGGTAGATAAAGTGGCGCTCAGTGATTCTCTGTGGCATGTCTCCCAGTGAGGATTACTTTCGGCCTTTGTTGCTCTCCTTCCTGGAGAAGCCTTCCAGTAAAGCAGTGATGACATCCTGCACAAAGACTTTCAGGGGCTTGTGAGGAGCAGCAGTGCAGCAGCAGTAAATGATGTGGGCATTCACCATGCTTACACTGAGAATGGCATTGAAAATCCTATTGTACCATTTCCTTGATCTATAGGGAAAGAGGTAGGTCTTCATTCTCTGGTCTGCTGTGTCGACACCCCCCATGAACGAATTGTAGTCATCAACACAAACAGGCCTATTTATCTCCCTATAGCCACTATCAGTGTGTTTGGTCCTGATGCGCTTTCTGACACATGTGTTGGAATGCAGTGAAGAGAGCATTGTGAGGCGCTTTGTATCATGCCACGCACAAGCTAGCATTTTCCCCTTCCTCATGAAGACTGGGTCATCTCCCTTGCTCAATGGCAGCTGTTCACGGGTGAGGCCCTTTGGCATCCCCTTCCTGTTACTGCTGACAGTCCCACACAAACCCGAATCATTGCTTGCTAGCTCATCTGCTATGGCTGGCGAGGTGTAATAGCTGTCCATATACACCTCATGCCCTTTCCCTGTGTACGGGGCCATCAGCTCACGGACAACAAGGTGTGTGGCACCGAAATCAGCATTAGGTCTATTTTGTCCAGTGTACATGGACCACCGTAGCACTGATTTTGCTTCACTCAGAACAAATACTTTGTAACCATATTTGTCTGGTTTGTTTGGGTTATACATTTTGAGTGTGGATTTCCCTTTGAATGCAATGGTCATTTCATCCAGTGACAGCTGCTTAGATGGGCCATACACTGCTGAAAACCGGGGGATGACCAAATTAATGATTGGGCGGATTTTGAATAGCCTGTCATAGCCTGGCTGACCCCTGTCAACATACTCCTCATTATTGGTGAAATGAAGGAAAGACAAAATCATCTCAAATCTATTCCTGGACATCACCTTCCCAAATCCAGGTGTTGCTGTTGGCCAATATTCAGCCCAATAATCCTCCAACTCTGACTTCTCTACCAGACCCATACTCAAATGCAGAGAAAAGAAGGCTTTAATTTCACTGACAGTTACATCAGACCATTGATGAAATCTGGAGTGTGGCTGGAGTTGATGGGAGGCTAAAAACTGATGGGCATAGCGATTTGTCTCTATGACAAGTAAATTCCAGAACTCATCAGAGAGAAAGAGTGATAGAAAATCTAGGGGCGAATTGGCATTGGAGAGTTCTCTTTCCCCCAGATAACCAATTGGCTGATCAAAGGGCGTGATCCAACTTTGGTACTGCTCCTCATTGGCCAAGTACTCAAAGCCATCATCTTGCACTAAACTATGCATGGCTCCTCTGCCCCGTGTCACACCGCCTCTGCTCCTGCTGCAAGCAGCACGGCCTGATCTGCCTCCGAGTGGAGAGAATTTGCACAGCTCGAACTAGGCCTACTGTCATTCTCATTGCGACTCCCCCTGCCTCCCGGTTGCCCCCTAACTGTCCTATGAACACTCCGACCTCGTCTAACATCCCCAGTGGCATTAGACAAATGCTCCAACACGTTACTGTCGCCGCGATTGCGGAGAGGCACACGGTCAGAAGACAAAGAAGCTAGCTGGCTAGCGCTGTAAAAAGACTGGACCCCTACATAACTTCCAGCCTCGTTTCCCACACCACTAACACACCTGCTAACTTCCTGATGAACACTCCGACCCCGTGAAACATTATTCCCAGCACTGACATTGGGCAAAGGATTCATTTGTGCTTGGTGTAGGTCTAAACTTTGTCCAGCTGCACCATTGCAAGGCAGGGGGCGTATTACAGAAACGTCCTAACTCGAAAATCCTATCTTATCTGTTTGGTAACTACGGTAACAAGGGTTAGGATCGGATTTAGGAAAAAAGTCATTACAGAACGGCCGATCCTAAAGTCAGTTTCTTATCTTAACTCCAGATAGGAAATGTGTATTACAGAAATATCCTAAGTTACCAAAATCCTAAATAAACTGTACTAACTTTAGGATGACCTATCAGCTCTCCTAACTGTCAAATTACTGTTACAAATAAGTGAGATGGCAGCTCTTTTGTTACATGTAGCGCAGGTACTGTCTGTATAAATCGTCTTGTAAATAAACTACCAGTGCTTTTTCAAACTTCACAATGTCTCGTTTTAAATGTCAAGGCCCTCGGAAGTCTAACAATGAAGTATGAAGCTACTTTGAGACTCGTAAATGGTGTAAAACAGTGATTTATTTGCATGGCTAGGCGGATAACTAGCGCCCGATTTCTGAGTGCAGGGGACAAGCCGAGATGAGCTAGACATACGTTCACACTCGGTATCATGTTTCAACACACTTTAGGTCAATATCACACCGGAATTCTCCTTTAACAGAGGTGGCAAAAGCCTTTGGTGGATTAGCGCGACGTTACATCAAGTTTCCAACGGGTAATGAACTCCACATTGAATTATTATTATGATAGCTGCTAGCTGTCAGTTGTGAAGTGATGTGATCCAACAACAAGTTTCATCTGTTGCTAAGTAACAGACATAAAAGCTGAACGTCGATGCTAGATCGCCTACTTAGGATATCTTAACCTGAGATAAGATAGGATTCCTAAATTAAGATAGGATATGTTTCTGTAATACCAAATTGAGAAAAATCCTATCTTACACTTCTCCTATCTTAACTTAGGACTTAAGATAGGAAGTTTCTGTAATACGGCCCCAGGGACGCATCTGAAGCGTGGTGAGTAAACAAATCACCGTCATTTTCTAAAGGCAGATATTCTCCTTCAGAATCAGGGTCAGCGAATAGAAAACCCAACACTTCATTGCGGGTAAACTTTTCTGATGCCATTACACGATAATGGTATGCAAATACTCTCGGACTTTGACAATACCGCTCTGATAAAAATGGCACACACGCACACTAGCTCCGGTATTTCTCGCACTGATTCAATGCGCTCTAGCGGGAAGATTTTGTATAGAAGCATGACGTTTTTTGACTCGGTGATGACGTATGACATGTTTGCCATCTAGTGGAGTGGAGTTTGAACGAATTATGACACCCTATTTGACTAAAGGACAATTCCGGCGCAAAATGAACCTAGGGGTTAATAACATGTGTACCGAGTTCGACCGTTCGCTGGGATTTGTTTTCATGCTAGTCGAATGTGACCAGTTTTATTGCAAACCGCTTATTAGCGTTTAACGCTAGCCTTCGGGGCACACGTACAGTAGAAAGAAATCGCTATTTCTATACCACTAACAAGGCTCAAAATAGCACCACACTTACACAGTAGCATAATGAGGGTCTCTACATGTAAACCGAAGCATTGAGAACTTTGTAAGTGTACAGGCAGTTTATTAAAAAGTAACACATTACCGTTCACGTCTGGTTCACATATACAGGCAGGCGATGTGAACTAAAATCAAACGTAATTTGCTCAATATAGGCCTATCAGAAATAATAGCTCAGATGTAACATAACTTGTATAGTGTACTTACTTAGTGGATGTCCATCTGGTCCCTCTGGTATGGATCTCCGCCGCCTGTGTGGCATTGACTACAGGTAGCATCTAGCTCTCTCTCTCATAGCCCTTTCACAGAGCTCCCGCAGCTCTTCGTTGGTATATTCCGACTCGAAAAGATAAGGACGTCCAATAAGGGTTCATCCTCGATGTTTTCAAATTCGTTCAAATAACCTGCCATCTCTTATGTCTCCTGTTGCGTTCAGTGCTTCTCTTTTGCACAGTCCTTCTGCAACAACATTTCACCCGAGATTCACTTCACATCCCAGAGTTCTGTTCAACCAAGGCGCCTGCCTGTATGTGAACCAGACGTGAACGGTAATGTGTTTCTTTTTAATAAACTGCCTGTACACTTACAAAGTTCTCAATGCTTCGGTTTACATGTAGAGACCCTCATGCTACTGTGTAAGTGTGGTGCTATTTTGAGCCTTGTTAGTGGTATAGAAATAGCGATTTCTTTTTACTGTACGTGTGCCCCGAAGGCTAGTGTTAAACGCTAATTCGCGGTTTGCAATAAAACTGGTCACATTCGACTAGCATGAAAATACATCCCAGCAAACAGTCGAACTCGGTACACGTGTTATTAACCCCTAGGTTCATTTTGCGCCGGAATTGTCCTTTAAATCGGCTGTTTTATTCAGTACCGCATCTTGTCGAGTAAACTCGACCGTGGCGCCTAGAGGGTTAACACTGAGGAAGTACAACACATAGTGAGAGTAGAACAGTTGTCTTTACTACATTTCAAGTAGCAGACAACAGACACTGAATTTCTTCTGAATAAAATAAATAAAAAGTGCAAACCGAGCTTTGAGCAGCCTGAACTTAGGGCCTATATTTCAAGTAGCCTAATGTAAAACATTCAGAATTTTGAATAAAATAAAAGTGCATCTTTAAGATTTTTAAAAAAAAAAAGACCTTTGAGCTGTCCATCCCCTTTTTTAAACATTAACTACATTTCAAATAACATAATACAGGAACCTTAGCCTAGAAATCTAGACGCACCCTAGCGGCAGCAAATTATATTTGCTTCCAGGGCTAGTCTAGCAACTAGAAAGCAGGGCTTTGAGCAGCTCCATTTTCCTCTGTCCTTTCCACCTCTCCTTCCTCCCTTTCCAACTTCCTTTCCTAGTGAGGGAAATGGGCATGTAACTGTCCTGCCAACAGTTTGAATCTTGGCTTAAATGTAACCCCATGCCAGTCTCATGCTAATGTGGAGATGATCAATGGGGAGCCTAGAACGGTATTTTGTTTTAATAATGTTCATTGTAGAGAAAGCTGTCTCACAGCTGGAACTTGATCCAAACATGGTTAAGGTGTGCAGTGCTACTTTGGTTAGACCAGGGAACATCGTTTCTGGCACAATCTGTAACCAGAAAAGTAGCAGAGTCAGTTGTTTCAAAATGCCCTCAGAGCAACATTTGCTTGCAGATCAGTGAGCTCTAGCTGTAAAGATCCAGGATGTGCCCATTTGAAGGTCTTTGTCACCTCCTTTGAAAATCCTCTGATTTCTCTGATAAGGAATGGATTCTCGATTAGCAGGAGGAGCTGGTGTCCGAGGTTGAAGGAGTCAAATCGTTGACAGAAGTTCCTGATCAGCTTGTCTATGAAGCCGACATAAGGGGAAATGTCTCTCTCACCCTGAATTTGTTCCTGCATTTGTGGGAAGTGCTCACACTCTCCTTGGAGATCTTTTTTGAAAATGTCCAGCTTCATCTGGAAGGAGCGGACATTTTCATCAAATCGCAGACAGAATTTTTTTGACCCTGCAGCTTTAAATTGAGCTCATTAAGGTGTCTTGTGATGTCCACCAAAAAAGCCACGACATCCATCTTGTGCTTATCTTGCAAAAAGGTTGCAAACTGTGTTGCTTTTTGACTCTTGAGCTGCTGTAAGAAAGCAGCTATTTCCTTTCAGATGGCCTAGAAGCGTCCCAGTGCATTGCCTTTGCTCAGCCATCTCACGTTGTTGTGGAGTAGTAGATCATTCACATCTGCCTCCATTTCTTTCAGAAATTCTCTCAGCAGTTGATGCTGATGGAATGAGGATGCCTTGAGGAAGTTTATAAGTTTCATCATGGTATTCATTACTCCAGCAAACTCTTCAGACAAGAATGGAACAGAGAACAGTTTGATGGATGATACAGTGGTAGGCTATGAGATCAGGGTTGTCTTGTTTCATCCGTGCAACAGCCCCCTTCTCTCTCCCAACCATGGCAGGTGCACCATCTGTGGTGACTGAGACTACTTGCTTCAGATTAATCTTTCTTTTTGTGTGCATCTCCTTTACCCCCTCATATATATCCTCTCCTCTTGTGTATATCTTAAGTGGCGTTGAACCTAATATGTCCTCACACATCTCTTTCTTCTCTTTGTGAGGAAATCTCACATGCACCAAAAGCTGGGCATTATCTGTTACATCTGTGGACTCATCAATGGCTAAGGAAATGCATACTGCGTTCTGAACAACTGCATCAAGCTGTGCCACTACATCCTCTTTTGCTTGATTTGCTTGATTTTTTCACATTTCTCTCCCCAATCCCAGACGTTCACATTGCTTTGTTTGTAATGGATGCAAAACAGCCTATAATGCTAAATGTCTATGGCGGGACACTAAATGGTGCATGCTATTTCCATAACCGCGAGATACGCGCTTCACCATGACGGCAATGAGTTGTTAACAGACATGAACCAAGACATATAGCCCAGCAGCAATCTATCTAAAATACCATTCATCATAGGCGCTGATTTATGTTTCCGTCGGTGGGTGCTCAAACAATTAAATGCCCGATACCAACGCCCATGTGTATTGTTGCCATACGGTTTATGAGAAGTAATGTAGGCCTATGCAATTCAACACTTTAGGAAATCAACAGCGGCCGACACACAAAACGATAAAAATACAGAAAAAATACAGTTTGCGGGAGTCCATGGGTGTCACCCCCGAGGACATTTCTTAAATGCTGTTAAGCAAAGGCACAATTTTTTGTGCACTTTCAGTCACCCTACACTATGCCTAAATCACGCATGATCCATCGTTTGACTCCTGGGGCTCGTTTCTAGAAAGCGCCGTTTGCTAACTTGCGTCGCAACCTTGGTAGTTTGCTCCATCGTTCTTGGATTTGGTGTTTCTAGAAAAGGTAGTTCAAACTCTCAATCACAAACAAGGATGCAAAGTTTGGTCCTTTGAACTACTGCCCCTGGGCAGTCACACTTGTGTTGTTCCTTGGTAGTTTCAGTTGGTGTGCGCCTAACCAAAAATCACTACCGCCTAACCAAAAAAGTGGATGTTTATTTCGTGACTCAATGATTTATCTATCCTGTAGCTTAATTTTGATTAAGACACTGACTCCCCTACTTGGCTCATTCTTGCTATTTATGTTACTTCAAGTATTGCCTTGCTTTTAGTACTATAATCTCCACAGACTCTTACAATCAGCAGTGATAAATGGTGTAGTGACTAAAGCAGATGACGTGTTATCCCAGCGTTGTAGGTTCTATTTTCTTATGATGTGAGATTGTCCTCTTGCTTCTCGCTACCTGCAGGTGAACTAGTGTGACACGTAGATTAAATTGTTTTTGACTGATGTCTTGTACCTATGGTCTCTCGATGTAGAGTAACTATATACATAAATAGGTATGGTGAAAACCTATTGTTGTGTCACGTAGGCCTTCTCTTACTCAGAGGTGAAAAGAAGAGAGAGGATATGAACTCTGGCCAAGCGCGCAGTGCACTGACGCGCTGCCATTACGCCACGAGACAGTTGATGACCTTTGCGATACCCAGACATTTGTCCAGGCTATATATTTTTTCCAACAGATATTTAACACAAATAATGACTCATAATGGTCGGCTTAAGTTAACTGTTTTATATGCTTGCAATAGGTTTAGGTTTTTGCTGATGGCAATGGCAATGCCAGCATTAATCACTCGGTTTAAATTATAAAAATGTCGACATAGGCCGTGACAGAAAATTTCTAAGGGGTGGGGTATTACACGTTGCCACTGTTTCCACCAATGATATGTATCGCTGCATCAACAACGTTGTTGGAACTATGGTGTTCGAACGTCAGAGGTAGCGAAATGCGACACAGGTATGATGCTTTCTGGAAACAGGTGAAACAATGTCGTTGTTTCGTCGCAAGTTGCGTCGTACCATGGTGGTTGAGCAACGTCATTGCTAACTTTTATAGAAATAGTACGGTGTCTTGTGTAATTCCGCTGGATTTTCTTGTAAAAATTGTTTTTTTTTTGCATATTTTGCTAGTATAGAGTCTAAGGATTTTTTTTGTCTTCAAATTTTCACCATCCATTTTCACACTTAGATGACATCATCATTTATATAATGCATAATTAAGACGGGGACTACTATCACTTTGGGGTCAAATGTGAGAAAACACTGGTAAAGAGGGTATTCTGCCTAATTTTTGGGTGCTGATTCTGAATATTATATTTACTTAGCTGATTTTTTAGTTTTAAACCTGCTAATTTAGTTTTAAAGACCGGAGGAAGACCGCTACAAGATCAAAGCCGTGTCGCAGGGTCGGCAAGGAAGCTGGACAACCTGGGAGGGAAGTACAAGCAGGAACGTCAGTTGGTCAGACGTGTGGAAGATCCCACAGGCAAGACTCAGCTTCCTCATCCGCTCAACCTACGACACGCTTCCCTGCCCTCGGAACCTCCACCAGTGGTTCGGAAGTGAGGAACGTTGCACGCTCTGCAATACTCCCAACGTAAGCCTCCAGCACATCTTGTCAGGCTGTAAGATCGCACTCTCACAGGGCCGCTATAGATGGCGCCATGACCAAGTCCTGAGGAAGCTAGCCGAAGTGCTGGAGGAGTGTCGACAGGGGAGTAAAACACCGCCACCTGCAGAGGACCCCACCACCTTTGTTGCGGAAGGAGGGGTCAAGAGAAGCATCAGGCCAAGAGAAACATCAAGGCCCTTCTCCCCTGACCAGGAGTGGAGCATGAGGGTCGACCTCGACAGGAAGCTTCAGTTCCCCACGGAGATCACCACCACATCTCTCCGGCCAGACATAGTTGTGTGGTCAGCCAAGGCAAGGGCAGCGATCCTTATCGAGCTAACAGTACCTATGGAGGAGGGGATTGAGGCCGCCTTTGAACGCAAGAAGGCCAAGTACTCAGAGCTGGCTGCTGAGTGCCGGGAGGCTGGCTGGAAGACTACCATCTACCCAGTGGAGGTTGGATGCCGAGGCTTCATGGGCTTGTCAACCACACGCCTCCTGAGGGATGTGGGACTCACCGGAGGAAGACTCAGGAAGGCAATAAAGGATCTTGCAGAGGAGGCTGAAAAAGGGAGCTTTTGGCTCTGGCTTAGGAGGAAGGAAAAAACTTGGGGGAAGAACACCTAACCCCAGACAACAGCCGCAGGGGACAACACCCATCAGCTGCAGGGGGTGACGGGGAGACGTCCCTGTCACTGCTCCGCCACCAGGAGACGTACCAGAATTAAAGGAGCGAAACGTTGGTGAATGGTGGTTTCTGGCTGATGACCCTGCAGCTGACCCATGGGCACCGGAGGAGGTGCGACAGGCAGTAATGCCCAGCAGGTGTTAACATCTTCCTGTATAATCCTTAAACCTGCTAATTACCTCTCAGGTAATCAGACAACAACTGCAGTGAGTTGGGAGAGAGAAAGGAAGAACACACAGGCTACTACTGGCAAATCCTCTCCAATTGTTTACAATTGGACTCTGGGCGTTTGGAAACAGCTGAGGGAGGAGGCTACTTGAAACTGCGAGTTTCGGTCGGTGTGAGCGAGCGGACTTTCAGTTGACAGTAATTAACACCCTTTTGAACAATCTAAGCTGTGCGAACGTCAGAGGGCGGGATCAGACGTGACTAGCTCCTTATAATATCGGAGCACCTCTCAGGTAATCAGACAACAACTGCAGTGAGTTGGGAGAGAGAAAGGAAGAACACACAGGCTACTACTGGCAAATCCTCTCCAATTGTTTACAATTGGACTCTGGGCGTTTGGAAACAGCTGAGGGAGGAGGCTACTTGAAACTGCGAGTTTCGGTCGGTGTGAGCGAACGGACTTTCAGTTGACAGTAATTAACACCCTTTTGAACAATCTAAGCTGTGCGAACGTCAGAGGGCGGGATCAGACGTGACTAGCTCCTTATAATATCGGAGCACCTCTCAGGTAATCAGACAACAACTGCAGTGAGTTGGGAGAGAGAAAGGAAGAACACACAGGCTACTACTGGCAAATCCTCTCCAATTGTTTACAATTGGACTCTGGGCGTTTGGAAACAGCTGAGGGAGGAGGCTACTTGAAACTGCGAGTTTCGGTCGGTGTGAGCGAGCGGACTTTCAGTTGACAGTAATTAACACCCTTTTGAACAATCTAAGCTGTGCGAACGTCAGAGGGCGGTCTACGCTGATTCATCATTAGTGAGACACAAGGACAGCTGCAGGCAATTCCTGTCAGCATAACAATAGAGGCTGTAGCTGAAGCGTAAGCGTCAGCCCTCGTTTCAGCCGTACTCGTTTAAGACGGACGCGGTCAAGACAAGCAAGTTTACCTGTGCAAGTTCACCGAGCACAGGCGCCGACAAAGGCAAAAATGTGCCATTCCACGATATCTGTTATCACCGGCCATCGCAGAAAACGGCATCATGCCAAAAGGGGCAGAAATCGCCTTAACCTACAGCAACTTAAACGGTCCTCACCTACAGAAACCTCTTTCTCCATGGGCTTGTGGAACTGTCAATCCGCAGTCAACAAAACGGACTTCATAGCTGGCTATGCCAACCATCTTTCGTTGGAACTCCTTGCTCTCACTGAGACTTGGATCAAACCAGAGAACACAGCCACCCCGGCTGCACTCTCCACTAACCTTACACTATCCCACACCCCTTGTCCATCTGGACGAGGAGGTGGGACGGGCCTGCTGATCTCCAACAAATGGAAATTCACCCCGCTACTGCCTTCAAACAAATATGTCTCATTCGAATTCCATGCCATCACAGTGATCGCCCCAGCAAAACTCTACGTGCTGGTCATCTACCGCCCTCCAGGCCAACTAGGCGACTTTTTGGATGAACTTGACACTCTGCTGTCCTCCATCCCTGAGCATGACTGTCCGCTTCTTCTTCTCGGCGATATCAACATCCACTTAGATGCCCCAGGCTCAGCGGACTTTCTGGCCCTGATCCACTCCTTTGACCTCAAACTGGTTCAAAGCCCACCGACACACAAAGCTGGCAAAGAGCTTGACTTGATCTTCACTCGGAACTGCAGCACAGACACCCTCACGGTGACGCCTCTCCATCTTTCTGACCACTTCTTCATCCAGTTCAAAGTCAGCCTGACAGAACAGCCTCCGGCTCCTCAGCCGATGGTCACGTTCCGCCGCAACATCCGGAACCTGTCTCCAACGCACTTTTCCTCTGTGGTTGCCTCCGGTCTACCTCCACTCAACACCTTCTCCTCTCTGGAGGTTAATGAGGCCACAGACTCGCTCTGCTCCACACTGAGCTCGTGTCTAGACAAGCTGTGCCCTCTTACCACAAGGCCAGCTCGATCCAAACACTCTCATCCATGGCTAAATGATACCCTCCGATCGCAGCGCACCAGACTCAGAGCCGCGGAGAGGAAATGGCACAAATCCAAACTAACTGATGACCTCAAAAACTACCAGACACTCCTGACCTCCTTCTCAGCCAGCATCACTGCTGCTAAGACGGCTTTCTACAATGACAAAATCAACAGTGCTACAGACACTCGAAAACTTTTTTCAACCTTCAAATCGCTACTCAACCCTCAGATGCCTCCTCCTCCATCCAGCCTTACTGCAGATACCCTCGCCTCATTTTTTACAAACAAAGTGGCGGCAATCAGCAGTCAATTCTCTATATGCCCACTCAACGCATCGGACTCAGATACCGCACTCCTACAACCTCTAGGGACTGCTAGATCATCTTTTTCAGCATTCACGCCTCTCTCCGAGAATGAAGTATCTAGACTCCTGACATGCAGCCGTCCTACCACATGCTCGCTGGACCCTATACCTACGAGCCTACTTCAGTCCATCAGCCCGACCATCGCACCAGCTATCACACACGTGATCAATGCCTCGCTAACCTCCGGCACATTTCCAACAGCGTTCAAAACGGCCCGGGTAACACCGTTACTTAAGAAAGCTTCTCTCAAACCTGCTCAAGTCGAGAACTACCGCCCTGTCTCACTCCTGCCTTTCTTATCCAAAGGCATTGAACGAGCAGTCTCCAAACAGGTCTCTGACTTCCTTTCACAGAACAACCTTCTGGATCCAAATCAGTCTGGGTTCAAAAGCGGCCACTCTACCGAAACGGCTCTGCTGTCTGTAACAGAAGCCTTAAAAGAAGCCAGGGCGACCGCTCGGTCATCAGTACTCATTCTGCTTGACTTATCGGCTGCCTTTGACACGGTTAATCACCGCATCCTTCTCTCTATACTCGCTAACATGGGAATCTCCGGTTCTGCTCTCTCCTGGTTTGAATCCTACCTCACAGGACGCTCATTTAACGTATCATGGCTTGGTCAGCTATCTGCACCTCACCATCTCACCACAGGGGTCCCCCAGGGCTCAGTACTGGGCCCCCTTCTCTTTGCTATCTACACCACCTCCTTGGGACAGATTATCCGTTCGCATGGCTTCTCATACCACTGCTATGCAGACGACACACAGCTCTATCTGTCCTTTCCACCTGATGACCCCTTGGTTTCAGCACGGATCTCGGATTGCCTCTCAGACATAGCTACATGGATGAAGGCACACCACCTCCAGCTGAACCTCTCAAAGACTGAACTGCTGATCCTCCCAGCTAAACCTACCATACACCACGACATCAACATCAAATTTGACTCTCTGTCTGTTTCACCTACCAGGACTGCAAGAAATCTAGGAGTTGTTCTCGACAACCAACTAAACTTCTCAGATCATGTTGCCTCAGTCGCCCGGTCATGCCGTTTCGCACTCTACAATATACGGAAAATCAGGACTTACTTAAATCAAGATGCCACCCAACTTCTGGTTCAGGCAATAGTCATCTCACGACTCGACTACTGCAACGCCCTCCTGACAGGTCTCCCAGCCTGCGCAGTGAAACCACTTCAGATGATCCAGAACGCGGCGGCGCGCCTGGTCTACAACCAACCCAAGAGGGCACCTGTTACCCCGCTACTCATCCAGCTACATTGGCTACCTATGGCGGCCCGCATCAAATTCAAGGCTCTAACGCTTGCCTACAAAGTAGTCTCCGGTTCTGCTCCCACCTACTTGAATGCCTTCATACAGACATACGCTACCTCCAGACCGCTGCGCTCCTCAGACGAACGACGTCTAGCTCTACCTCCGGTACGCTCAGGCCAATCCAAACTTTTCTCATCTGTTGTTCCTCGCTGGTGGAACACACTGCCAGTTCCTACAAGGGCAGGGACATCCCTCTCCATTTTCAAAAAACTCCTGAAGACCCAGCTCTTTAGAGAACATCTCCTCTCATAGCAACACTTACAACAAGTCTTGCTGATCCTAGCACTCACCAGCCGTCTTAAACTGACACGTAACTGTTAAAAACAGCACTCACTGATGCACTTATTCTTACTGTACTCTAATGTTTTTTAAATTGTCCTAATATTGTTGAGAATTGCTCTAAACTTAAACTGTTTACCATGTTGTTAGTCGCTTTGGCTAAAAATGCGTCAGCCAAATGTAATGTAATGTAATGTAATGTAATTAGCATTTGCGGCCTAAAACTGGCCTCCATAGGCAACATAGAATGGGTGAATAGGGTAAAAAATTTAACTCTTTGATATTCTTATGAAAATTTACTAGTTGATTATTTATGTAGAGACAATATTTTTTTGCATTACAAGTTTTCTGAAAATATATGTTTATGCATGTAATTTAACAATATCTCATTAATTATGTGCTAATTTGCATACATTTCAATTACAGACATCTGAATATTGGATAGTTAACATTGAATGTAGTGACGTTCAGGTTTGCCTTCAGAACTTTTTCTGGATTCAGAGCCTTAAAAGAATGGCTTGTTCAAGCACCAGTCCTAGGTTATGCCGATTTCAGTCATCCCTTTATCTTAGAGACGCATGCATGCCATGCAGGATTGGGGGCAGTTCTGTCACAGGAGGAGGATGGGTTACAGCGACCAATAGCCTTTGATAGCCGGGGCTTGCGGCCAAGTGAGAGGAACATGTCAAATTATAGTGCCATGAAACTCAAACTCCTTGCAGTCAAGTGGGCAATCACAGAAACAAATGGCAAGTATCTCCTGGGCAACACGTTCACCATGTACACTGACAACAATCCCCTCCAGTACCTGCAGTCAGCGAGACTGGGCGCTCTGGAACATTGCTGGGTTTAGCTTGCCCTCTTTATTACAACATCAAATATCGTCCTGGGACAGCTAATTGCAATGGCGATACCCTTTCTAGGCTTCCCACAAGCCCCACTAACGCTTTGCAATCTTTGTCACACGGCCTGGACGTTCCCCTGCCGCTTGCCATAGCCAACATGCAAGCCTCGAGTGCACCTATCCAAGACTGTTGAATGACAGAATCTTGTATGGTGGACACCATCCCTGGTCGAACCAAAAGAGACCTGAAAGTCCTGCAAGGGACTGATCCTTGTATTTCCAGATACCTGTGGTTTTGGTGACAGGGACGACCACATACCTGTTAAGACAAGTGGAGTGAACCAAGGGAAGTCCGCAGTTGATAAAGCAGTGGTCCCAGATACAGGAAGTGGATGGGACCTTGTACCGAGCGATCCAGGCTCCTCCTTCTAGGGATCCAGTGCTGCAGCTTTTACTGCCAAAGGTGTTGCGAGTCGAAGTGCTCACTAGCCTACACAACAACCACTGCTATCTGGGGGTGGACAGGACCACAGATTTGATATGACAGAGGTGCTACTGGCCCCAGATGTGGCATGAGGTGCAAAAGTGATGTTCTGAGTGTGAGCACTGTGCTAAAGTAAGACAACCCAAGCCAGATCCTTCTTGGGAAATATGTTAGCCACTAAGCCTTTGTAGATAATCTCCATTGACTTTACTCTCTTGGATTGGGCAAGCATAGGACAAGAGAATGTTCTGGTAGTCACAAATGTTTTCTCAAAGTTTACCCAGGCCTTTCCCACCCCTGATCAGAGAGCTTCCACCGTAGCTAAGATTCTAACTGAGAGATGGTTCTATGTGTATGGTGTGCCAAGGAGAATCCACTCTGATCAGGGGCGCAGCTTTGAGGGGGAGCTGTTGAAGCACCTGTGTGACACCTACATCATAACAAAGACTAGAACCACCACTTATCATCCCGTTTCAACAGGACACTTCATGACTTGGTCAGGACCTTACCCCCTGAAAAGAAGCGTAAATGGCCCCAGTTGCTCCCTCAGCTCCTGTTCGCCTATAATACCACCGTGTACCAGTCCACACAGCACTCCCCATATGAGCTGATGTTCGGTCAGAAGCCACAGTTACCAGTCGACCACCTACTTGGAAATACTGGAGGTGACCACAGGGACAGTCCACCGACTGATTGGGTGGTGCAACATCAAGAGTACCTGACTTTTGTCTATGCTAGTGCTAGGAGACACTTAGAAGAGGCTGCGGCATATCTTAGGCATGGTGGTCCTAACACTGTAGTCCTCTTCAAAGTGGTTGTATGCACATCCCACCTTACTGAGGCCAGGTGCAGGACAAAAAAGCTTATCAAGGAAAGAAGAGTAGTTGTCCGCACACTGCAATCATAACACATAACGCAACGTTTCGACCCACCAGGGTCATCATCAGTTATGTTTTTAACTCAATAAATGTAGTTCTTCTGTGCAGTGTGCGGTCCTGACACTGTACCCATACAGTGGGCATCGCTTTCAAATGACCACTTCATTCGCGCATTACGAGACCGTGAAGCCGCGTGAAGCTTTAGTACCACTTTCAGCCACCATCGCTCTGCCTGCCGCCCCTAATGAAAAAGCAGGAGACTTGCCGAGAGTAATCCCAGCCTACGAATTCAATAACAAAAAAAATCATGCATAATTAAACATTACCTCAATTTAGGCTACTTGGGTATGTCTTAAGGCTTGACTACACGGTGGTAAAGAAAATCGAAATCGAAATTTGCTGTCTACATTATTGTCAGTGTTGGGGGTAACGCAGCTATGCAAATCAAAACAGTGGTGTGATAATTGAGCCAGTAGAGAAATAACTGTTCAGAATTAATCTGTAGCCTTGGATAGGCTTCTGCAGAAAACAGTGTTGTTGCCGATTTAATACTATCTGGCGACGTTTTTAACATGCTACACAATAGAGGCTTAGACAACTATGACCCACGTTTTGGTTTCGTAAATTAATTTGCCCTACTTCTTGACTGCAATGTAGTCAATTGACTGCTTGACATGTCATTTGAATTTTTCTGTACAATAGTTTGCCGTAACCTGACCGACCCTGTCAATTTAGAACCGACCCAAATATTTATTTTTCCCCTTTTAGTCCGACCGACTTGCCGGTTGTAAACTTGCATTAAGACCGACCGATTTTTTTTTACTCTAAACAACCAATAGCCTACAAATAAAATACTATTTATTTTAGTAGGCCTAAGTATTGTGAATATAAATTGCCTAACGTAGGCGCTCTTAAATAAAACCCTGTGGCGTCATCTCTACACCATTGGTTTACGCATGTCACACTATAGCCTATAGGCTACGCTTCGTTTTATTCACACAAACATCTCGACTCAACGCTTATTACTTGGCACGAAGCTATGGAAGAACTGTGCCCAGAACTGTGCCTAGAGTACACAACTGTTTCACCAGCACATTTAAATGACTTGACTAAAACCGTGCATAACTGGAGGTAGGCTACACCTGTTATCTGAGCAGTCTGTATGTCCTCATTTTGCGAATGCGAGGACGATATGAGTCTGTTGCATAGATGTCCGAGTCACACATAATGTTTGAAACCCACTGGCTTGTAATCACAATAATTTAACACACGACAGTTGGATACTTCATCATGTTCCCATGCCTACATTTTGGTGAGTAGCATAGAGATAGTTAAAACAATAAAGTATGACTCTCCGTTTGGGACATCGAAAACTTTTTTTCAATACTTATAAAAACTTAGTTCAAAACTTATATTTTTAATAGGGTAGACTACCGTCGGAGATGCTGACTTGCAAAGGCCTCGGGATAACACGTTATCTCCACTATCATCAGTCAATGCCTCCTTGATCAAAGTGGGGAATGAAAGAAAAAGTTTGAGAACCACTGGCTTAACAAGTTACCTGCAGTCTAGAACACACAGAATATTGCAACAGAAAGTTGCCTTTATAATCAACTACTATTTGTTCCAACAGCATTCAAACAAAGCCTTTATAAAAGTGAAAAAATATATTCCATAACAAGTAAAATAAAATACTGTTACTGTAGTAACTGTATCCCAAGCTTCAGCTCCCCATGTCTGTGACAGGCAAACGTGACACCGCTAAATTCTCAGCTTGTTTACAGTATAGGCCTACCCCACACTGAACGCGTAAGACCGCTAGGCCCATCACTGTGGGGTGCGGTTGCCTAGCCTACTCTCTGGGATTTAAGTCAAGCAATATAACCATACAAATGTTTCAAAATGAGTAATTTCGGCTTTGTCTGAACTGGCCATTGTAGGCTACGTAAAAAATAAACAAGTAGGCATAGTCCCTATCCAGTGATATCGGCAAATGTTTGTTTTCCAAAGTAAGAATTTCACTTCAGCATGCACCTTCGACAATGAATAGCTCATTACACTTATGTTACTGTTGAACGTAGGCCTAACTGGTATAATTACAAACATTATTCGGTGTCCTAAACACTGGCATTTTATGGCATTGTGTCATGTAAGGTCGTTGCAAAATCTAGAGAAATGTGTGAGGTGGTCAGCGGGGGAGAATTGAGACACATATTGGATTGTGTTATTACTTGCATTCCACACTATCCACAGCTGTGGTATCGGGGGGCAGGAGGATTACTGTTATAAAATTCTTCAACAGAAGGCCTGCCTGAATGCAGGCTTGCCCAAAATAAAGGCCTGTGGTTTGCGCAGCCTACAGTAAGTAGGTTAAATAACAGACCCGCCACAATGTGCGGTATGATGATTTTTTTACGAGCAAGATGTTTGTGGTGCTCTGCATGTTCTTAAATAACAATGATCATCAGTAGCCTAATATTCGACCATTATTTTGTGTAAATGGGCTATGCATTGGGTTAGACACCAGGGGCCATATTCACAAAGCCTTTTATCTTACCACTAGGAGTAGGCTGCTCCTAAATAGCAATAAAATATTTTAGCTATAGGAGTTTCTCTTATTAAGTTATTCACAAAGCCTTTCAGACCTAGGCTACTCTTAGTAAGGGAAAATGACAACTCCTGAACAGATTCTGGAGCTGAGCGCTCTAGAATCTTTGACTTACAGTCTAAGAGTGAGTGAGTCTTCGTTGCTATGGATGACGTTATTACTCATGCACGAGCTTGACTGAAGTGACCACCTTGATTGGCTGATGATTGTAACGTGGGAATGATTCCAAACACCTCCCTTACGATGAGTGGCAGGTGACAGGTCTGAGAATGCGTGCGCTACACAAGGACAGAAGATGATGAATAACTGAATAAAAAGGCCTAGCCTAAATAAATCAAGGCAAAACAAATAGCCTAGTAGCCTAATGAAACATACAGATTGATGTAGTATCTTTGTAACATTATTAAATTAATCTGTTACTATGCCTATGCCTACGTTTGCAAAAGAGAACATTTTCATTTGATTCACAATAATGTTACATTTAATTTACATGTTGACAATGAGTAGCCTAGTTTTGGTTGTTGTTGGTGGCGTTATTGCATGTTAGTTATGCCTACAATGCAAAAATTGCTTCCTCACGATTGGAAGCTCTTGTAGCCGCATAGGATTTCAAAACAGGCGAAAAACCGGTTTGTGAATAGGTCTGTGACTTCTTTTAAGCTGTCACAGCTGGTGGGAAGGTGTGATTTGTTGGGGGCAGGGCCGGATAAACTGGGCACAAATGTCTGATGGCCCCCCCTGCCCCCCAGTCAACGAGTAAATTCGGCTTTGTCAGAACTGAGCTGTGGACGACACGGCACGGCATGCCCAATTGAAAATAAATTAACGCAACGCAACACAGACCCCGCTTCTCTCACGTCAGTCACTGAAATTAACGAAACACAGAACCCGCTTCTCTCACTGCAGTCACTGACAGTAGCCTAGAATAAATGCATGGGGAAAAAAACTTCCCCATGACAAAGACATCATAAAACATAAGGCCGATCATGCAAGCGCCAATGAATCGTGCTCTCACGACAATCACGCCGTTAAACTTAAATAGGTTAACATCACTTCAAGCAAGGAAAACTATGATTTGAAGACATCTGTTTCGTTGGAAGGGCAAGGGGTAGCAACAGGGTAACACAGGGCTCGAATTATCTTTTTGTCTTTAAGGGGGTCTCTCTCTCATAAAAAGTTGGCACATCCAGTACATAGCCTAAAGGCGATACAATTAAACAGCTTAGGCGCGAGTGGCACTCTTGCGCAGTATGCGCACGGTAGGCCTTGGCTATAACTTGACAGATTTGATAGAAATTGATTCCTTTTAATTAATTTCAACATATTATTGATTGCAATAGTCCATATTTCATTTCAATTTCACAATACAAAAAAATAGACTAAACTTAGTTTAGTCTGAGTGCCATTCTCAATTTAACAACGTAACTCATTTGAACCATCTCAGATAGGCTAAAACATAATAATGCATGTAGTCTTTAACTTATACACAGGTAAAATGCACTAACTGGCAGAAATTAATAAAGCCATGCAGCCAAACTATGTTCTAGTATTATAGGCTAATGTACACATAGTGATATCAACACCGGGGTGTTCAGTCGTCTCGTGTGTTGAACCGTGGAAATAAATAGACAAACAATTTTGGAATTTGCACTGCGTGATGAGATGTTGTCGGGTAGCCATTGAATATTCCGCCATCAGAGATTGCTAACAGGTGTTTCAAAATATCTGGGAACTTTCCGGAGCTCTGAATGGCAGAGGATAGTTGCAGATCAATTCACACAATCAATGAAGTAGGCTGTATTATGGGCCATAATTTATTTTTTTGTCAATAAACATAGAATAGGCGAAGCGCAAGTTCAACAACAAACCAGAGTTTTTCAGCCCAATTACCGCCTATGTAAATAGACAAAACACTCGCATCAAAGCAGGGTGACTTCTTCGGAATTGCGAGTGCTGTCAAATTGATATTAGGCTATGCGGTTTGCTCATATAGTGGTGTGATGGTGAAGTGCAGTCATGCTGCGTTCAAGAGCGTAGGGTAGGTCTACGTCCAGTAGTAGCCTATATTTTAATTTAACGTAGCCTAGCCTACTGGTAAAAGATCGTTCAGGGATGGATAATGAGCGTTGTTTAAGATTAAATTACAATGCCAGACACCTTCAGATATAAGAGACCCCCTCAGATTTTTGACTTTGTTGTTTTTATGGGAGCCAGTCCTCACTCTAAGGGAGCTCGGCTCCCTCTGGCTCCCACGTAATTCGAGCACTGGGGCAACACAGAGACAGGCCCGATGGCAGGGCTGTTATGAGAGTATTAAAATATGGGATATTCTACGGGAAAACATTAAAACGGCAAGACAGCGGGGGAAGTTAAAATACGTGAGAAACGTATGCATGCATTGTTTCGGTCCCGTGCACAGGGATTATTTGTCATATTATTAATCACATATGATTATTTGTGAAATTGTGCAAACAGGCGCAACACATTTGAAAAGGAAGGACTGGTAGCATGCAAGCTCACGGGAAAGATTGATTTAAGAACGTTATCACAGTGTGTGACTGTGGCGCAAAGCAGCGCGGGCGGAAGACAGCGACAATTGGCAGGGGAGGGTCATGTCTTTTTTAACAATTCTGTCGGACGGTCATTGAACAATTTCTAGCAGGCAAGGGAGGGTCATGCAACTTTTGACCGAAGCACTCAAAATTCCTCCGGTGGCCCCTTCAATGAATAACGAACAGTCCCTAGATTGCTGCTGGGCTATATGTCTTGGTTCATGTCTGTTAACAACTCATTGCCGTCAAACGCGTAGCCTATCTCGCGGTTGCATCCATTACAAACAAACATGCAATTTGAACGTCTGGGATTGGGAAGAGCACTAAATGCTCTGAATAAGCACGAAGTCAAACCTTTAAATGAAAGACACTCTTTAATAATCAAAAAAATAAACCGCTAATGAAGTAAACTTGTGACCATCAAAAATCGTTTATCGCCTGTAACTCCGTGATAACAGGACGTAACAGGAAGGCATTTGGCTGAGCAACGGAGGTTAATATGCTCTATATTTTGTCCAAATGATGTCTGTCTATCATCGTTGCACTCGGAGAAAACCAGAATGTTTAATTTGTCCTGCGTTTCTTCTACAACTGCAAACAGGATTCACTCGCAGTTAACCAAATATTTCTTTATTAGGGCAGGGCAGGCATATTTCTGGCTATTAAACTATTTCTAAACCAGTCTGCTAAAGTCTGTAGTGAAGTCTGTGTAGGGTTTTCCAGGCTCCATTTCTTTTTACGAGACACCCTGCTCACTTGAACCATCTACCGGTTGTTTGGGTTGTTGCAGCGTCTCACTGGGAAAATACAAATTAAAGTCGCGTGACACCGTGTGACCCCACGCGCGGACCGCGAGTGAAGCTGGCCAAGTCGAAGCACTGCCCACTGTATTACCACCTGGCACTCTAGTCTTTCAAGTGGGCAGTGGTAGTGTAGTGGTTAAGGAGCTGGGCTAGCGTGCAGTAGCCTGAAAGTTGTTGGTTCAATTCCTGGCTTTCACTGTTATGCCCTTGAGCAAGGCACTTAACCCCAAGTTGCTCCGGGGACAATGTGATCCCTTGTAATATAGCTGACATACAGTATGTAAGTGACTTTGGTCAAAAAGTGTCTGCTAAATATAATGTACATGTAAACTCTTTTGCAAGAACCATTTTCATGGTCGCCACAAAATCCAGGATACATGGGTGTCTACCAAGTATGAAATTGTGGAGTGTCTTGATAGAATTGGCACACACTATAAGATCAGGCTGTATGGGGAAGAGGGCCCCCTTAAGACGTTCCACTCATAATACTGCCGGGCAGCATTCAAACCCCTTCCACCTCCCCACAGTCTGTTTCACATGAGTTCTCTGCCAGTGTAGCAGAAGTAAATATTCTCCCCGTCCCCTTCAGGCCTTGGAAGATAGGTATGCTACCAGAATGGTGAACTTTAAAGCCAGGTGTGTACTGTATGCAGAAAGGCTGACCTGCAGCGCTGGCGCACACGCCCACCCGTAGGTGGTGATCATATATGTAGCTTTCTCTCTGGGAGAACACAGCCGGTCATTTGATATTTTTTGCCGCATGGGTGTTTGTGGTTGTTGTTGTTGGAAGAACATGGCTTTATTCTTAATTCTAAGACTTCATTGCTTCTTTTGCACGCCCGGCCTTTTGGTTGTGGATAACCCGTTGCTTTTAAAGAGAGCAAATGCACATGGTTTAGTGTCTGAGCAATGTTTTCCCTTGAGTTATTTGTTTTTTGTATTAGTTCAGGCTGTGAGAGAGCCATCCGTGGTTTGTCTGTATGTTTGTACCTTATATTCTTTTGCTTCTTAATTTTGCCTACTGTTACTCAACTACCCATGCCTATGACACTTAGTGGTGTACTGTGTTGCCTGTACTATTATAGATTATTTCCAAGACAAATGTATCTTAAGGTAGACAATAGAATGACATGGCAGGTCAAGGAAAGCATCAAGAAAAGCAAAGGTTAAGAAAATCGTTTTTGACATAGGCAACAAGGGTGGAGGTGTTTTTACACTTTTCAGACACTCAAAGTTTGAAAACTATGGATATTGTTTTAGAACCAACAACCTTTCTACATTATCTGGGGGTTTTGTGTGCAAAAAGTGGAATTAATTGTCAAAAAATTAGAAGAAAATGTGAAAATCACTTTTCGGACTAGATATAATCGCTTATTTTAAAACATACAGAAAAAAACACTAAAGATGGATCGTGAAAATTTGAAGACAAAAAAAATCTTGTTCCTTAGACTCTATATTAGCAAAATATGCAAAAAAAATCAATTTTCACATGAAAATCCAGCGGGACCCTATTTTCCAAACACAGCGTACTATACTAAAAAGTCCCCCTGAACAGTTTACGAAACTCAGAAGGTTAACTAACCGCCCATGTCGCAATATTGCAACAAGCGTCATTACTGAATAAAACAGACGATAGACGCGAGTACAGTGTAAAATCTCATTTGTACTCTTGACCACTAGTTGGCAGACACCCAGGGCTTCGATTCAAGCTCAACCTTTTTTTCAAAGTTTTCAGGAAGCTCGCGAAAAACACGTGAGAAACACACGAAGAAGACGTGCATTTCCTCCATAATGCGGAAGCGATGCGGGCCATAGTTTTGCACAAATTGAAGCAGAAATACACCAAATGTTGAAAAAAAAATTCACGTGTGATGAAGTCTTGGATCTGTTATTCACCTATTCTGATTCTGAAGTTGACTGATAGTTTACTATTGTTGATTATAGTAATAGTTTACTATTGTTGGTTTACATGTGACTGTTTTCCTGTTAATTTGTTATGTCGGTGAAATGACAAAAAAAGAAAGTAAAACTGCTCAAATATGTTCAACATCTAGTATTTACTGAAATGTGCATAATTCATGGTGGTTGCCATCCAGTGACGTCATAATATGCAAATTAGATGAGTAAATTTACCCCCTTCATAAACTTCTGGTCATACTCAATGATTTTCACATTTACAGTACGACTTTATCTCTGACCACTTGCAAGCCATGGCCTTTTGAAATTTTGATGTAAAAATCCAATTTATATTTTTTAAACTAAAAAAACGGCTAAAGGGTTAATTGTGTTAACCCAAACTAAAAGGAAAAACACTTTGCTTTGTTTTTATAAACAGAAATTATATTTTGCGTTGACATCACGCTGTTATAAAAAACGAGATATAGCCTATCCATCCAGAAACGCTCATTAGCCAACAGTAAGTAGAGGCAGTGGTTCTCAAACTTTGTCATATCCTACACTGGTGTTAAAGGCGTGTATGGTATCATATTTTTTGTAAAGGTCTGCCAGGGATATTCTTAGGCCTATGAATGGTGTGCTTTCTCACAAAAGCATAGTCACTGGGCTCAGCTAGATGTAGCTTTCTCCTTCACCAACCTGTGAGCCTATGAGGCAGTCATGTCGTCAGTGGCACTCTCAGGTCCTTCTCATCTGCCGATACAGCAACATGAGTATTCCACTATAGCATTGCTCCTCATTGCCTTACTCCTTTTCTTTTCAGAATGTTCTTTCTATCCATAATCATCGGATTATTAATTCACTGAAGAATCGTCTTTCTTCAGTGAATTAGCAAGATACCATCAGAAGCCAACAATCATAAAACACCTGTGCACGCGCTCTCTCTCCCCGGCGCATGAAGCTGTCTGCATGTTGTAGGCTAGGATTGCGTGAGTTCTTTCTATCTGCTTTGCTTTTGCGAGTTGCGACCACCTAGGCTATGTTATAGACGTTCTATGAGGTACCAGTGTTTAGCTGTGTCACAAAACAATAAGCTTTGTCAGGCTACTTGATAAGGCTACTAAATTATATTCAGGGCTATATACATTTTAAACATTCGGGGCTGAAGACCCGAAAAGGCCTTGTGTTAATTCTTCAGGTGGGAAGTGTCAGGAATTTTCATACGAGAGACGCTCTCATTGGTGGTTAGGATGTGAAGTAGGGGGTTGACAGCAACATAGCCAATCACATTATGAGAGATGCTGAATTTAACATCAACTGCAATGTTTGATTTTAAATTAATGTAAATTTAGCAGGGACTGTAAGCTGGCACTCGTGGGTGCTCGATATTTTCCGTGGGTGCTCGAGCGACGGAGCACCCACTGGCGCCTATGCCATTCATGATATGTTGTCAAATATTGAAGTTGTGGGAGGTTTACATAATTTAAGCTGTAGGATGTTTCATTCGTCCCCCATGCCGTTTCATTTCTCCCAGCCAGGAGGGACGAATGAAACAAAACACACGTTCGACTTCTCCTTAAATAACTCGAACGGTTTTGTTCAGAGCTACATGCAACTGTATTTGACAGAGGACAGATGTACGTATGTCGCATAGGCTACTCAATGGTGCTATTTCACACGCATTAATAGCCGATTCTAGCCTACAGTGGACTAGGGCTGTCAAAATTGCTCAAAAATGACGTTCGAATTTTCCTTCTAAAATAAACACATGTATTCGAATATATTGGAATATATCTAGGCTATATTATTTGCGCATTATGTCAATGACGTGCATCACCTCATCTGTTTTTAACTTTTTGGAAACTTTTGAATCAACTGAAGGAAGATAAATATTTTTTGTTAGTTTTGGAAGTTTATTTTTACGTAGCTTACAATGGCCAGTTCCAACAAAGCCGAAATTACTCCTTTTGAAACAATGAGTTTGTATAGTTATTGCTTGACAGGGGGGGATCCCAAGCAGCTTTCAGCCATAAGTATTTGAGAACATTTCCTAATTCACCCGACACATGATATTCAAAATGTTGAAACTATTTCGGCATAGCCTATAAGCAGTTTAATTAAATGTAATGTTAATTGTAAACAAACGGGCTACTTGGAGAGGCTTGGCCTCACAGATGCGGTCATGCCTTAGAAAAATCTTCACGATATAGGCCTATTAACTGACCGCCCGATTCACGTTGGCTGGGGGGCAGAGGGGGCAGAGGGGGCCATCGGACATTTGTGCCCAGGGGTCTATGAATTGTTAATCCGGCCCTGCCCCCAACAAATCACACCTTTCCACCTCTGGGACAGCTGAAAAAAAAGTCGAAAGGACTCCTAACTCACTAAGACCTTTTCACAAAAGGCTTTTTGTGGCATTTCATGTTGCGATGTTTTGAAGTCCTTTGCGGCTACAGGTGTCACAGCCATGCCAGGTTCCCCAGTCACTCTCCTTCAGACTCAACTAATCCCTCAGCCACGCCCATAAATCAGTCCCTCACAGCTCATGTCTCCCATTCACTTTCCCCTGATTACTGAATTCCCTTCACCTGTGTTTCTTTGGATTCTAGCCCTATTTTTACCCCACTTCCCCAGTACTCTATGTCTGGTCTCATCAGTGTATGACACAAGAACTCTGTGCTCCTGAATTCCCACGTTTACGCCAGTTATTGCCGGAAAACTCCAGTTAAGTTTATTCATCTGTTTGGACTACCTTGTGACTTGAACTCTTTTGTGAATCTTCTGTGCTTTGGACCTTTTTGCTGGATTTCCGTTAACATTGTATCTCCTGTGTGTTTGCTAAGCCTTGGGCCTGCAACTTCCTTTTTTTAGTTTGGATCATTAAATCTGAACCTTGAACTGTATTCTCTGTTTGAGTCAGTGTGTCCTGACAACAGGAGCTTCCAATCGTGAAGAACCAATTTTGCATTGTAGGCATAACTAACATGCAATAATGCCACCAACAACAACCAAAACTAGGCTACTCATTGTCAACATATTTAAATAAATGTAACGTTATTGTGAATTAAAACGTTTCCTCTTTGCAAACATAGGCATAGTGACAGATTCATTTAATAATGTTACAAAGATACTGCATCAATCCGTATGTTTCATTAGTCTACTAGGCTATTTGGTTTGCCTTACTCTTGATTCATTTAGGCTAGGCCTTTTTAGTCAGTTATTCATAATCTTCCATCCTTGTGTAGCGCACACATTCTCAGACCTGTCACCTGTCACTCATCATCGTAAGGCAGGTGTTTGGAATCATTCCCACGTTACAATCATCAGCCAATCAAGGTGGTCACTTCAGTCAAGCTTGTGCATGAGTAAGGACGGGTCATCCATAGCAACGAAGACTCACTCTTAGTTTAGGAGTTGTAATTTTCCGGTAACACTTTACTTGACGGGTGAGTTCATAACACATTCATAGCAGCTGTCATAAACTGCACATAAAGCATTCATGACTTTCATGAGACATGACTCAACATTCATACAAACCTTTCATGAATGTGGAAGACGGAACAATGACAACTTGTCAAAATAAAAGTCCAACAATAGCAAAGCAGCATTGCCGTTTTTGTTCCAAACCTCTTACCTGATCATGTCACATCTGAGTCAATGGGCTACTCCAGTGCCAAAAAGACAGAACATGGTCAAGCAAATAATTTTTGTTTCATAAAAATGTATTTGTTTTATGATGTAACCTTTGCAGATGATTTCTCATCTTTTGCTACTGGGAATGTCCAACCGTTCCAGGTTACACAAATATGGGTTACACAAATTATTTGCTTGACCATGTTTTGTCTTTTTGGCACAGGAGTAGCCCATTGACTCAGATGTAAGAGGTACAGGTGATCCGGTAAGAGGTTTGGAACAAAAACGGTAATGCTGCTTTGCGATTGTTGGACTTTTATTTTGACATTTTCGTCCTTCGCAAATTAAGCAGCTAGTTCCGTAGAGAGACGTTACAATAAATTAGCGTTTGCAATTGACAACGTTGTGATAAGTAGGCTATAATACTAACTTTGCAAAGTTAACTTGAATGCATCAATTTTGAACAAAGTTGTGTAGGCTACACCGTGCCAGTTGTAGTTTGCATGAACAGTTCTTGCACAAGACACTGTTTTGATTTGCGTAGGGGAGGTGCAGGCTGAAGCCAACCTGAGGGGTTTTCACAAAACCTAGATAAGGGATTAAGCTGGGATTTTTAGGTTATCCTGGATGAATTTAGCCTTGACTTGGTTTCACAAAAGAGATGGCACATAAGTTACCATGGGGATTTATTCTCTGCACCTAGCCTGGTCCCGACCAGGCTAACAGCCAAGCTAAGTTAATTCTAATGGTAATTATGTTGTCTTATTGGTTCAGATAGCTGTCATTCACATCAGAGCTCTGTGCTAATTTTTAAGGAGCTTTATTCCATTTCTATTTGCTAAATGTATTTGCTCGCAAAACAAAACAGATTGTCTGCCTACTAACATATGGTTATTATTTTAATTGTGATAGCCTTATAATTATGAACATAGGCCTAGGTACTCATTGTTTGCTTATTTTAGTGATAGACGTTTGATGAATAGCCTACTGTAGTTGATTGGAAGTGGAGGGGCAAGTTTTCGAAGGTATTTTCAACTATAATATTAAGGTATATCATACTATGTGCATCTTTGCAGCGGCAAGCGCTTTCTTAATGATGTTGCGTGCCGAGACAAGGAAGCACTCACACGTGGGCGCATACTTAAATTTGCATTCAGTTGGTCTACCACGCCTACTTCTGCTGTTTTACAGAAATAGCTCTGTCCTGCGCATATCTCTACAATGAAATAATGTGTCTAGGCCAATCTATATTTTCAATAAGCAATCACTGCATGCCTATGGAAACAATACGTCAATATATTAGAGATATCAAGAGTAACGCAGGAATGGACGTTAGTTATTCAGTAACTGTAACGAATTACTGAAATTTGAATTGAACTTTGTAACGCGTTACCCCCAACACTGACAATAACGTAGACAGCAAATTAAGATATTTTTTCGTTTTGTGGAGCGGCACCGGTAGGCTATCAAAAACAGTTTCACGCCGCGTAATGCGTGACTGAAGTGGCCATTTCGAAGTAATAGCTCCAGGAGAAATTTTCATTGTTTACAATACAGTTAATGCATTTTGCATCTGAAAAACAAAACTAAACAAAGCAAAAAGATTTCATAACTCAGTGTATTCAACATGTACTGTAAATCCAGTAAACATAACGTGTTGAGAATGTGGGTTTGTGTTTACAGATTTGAGAAAAGGGTGAAAGGTTTCAAAAAATATGTTATATCAATTGTGAAAAATTGTATACCGGAAAAGACAGGCATTTCAGTTCTGTAAATGAGAAGTGCATTGCAGTCTACAGCCTACAATGTAATCTGAAGGCCTCACTGATAATTTCTGCCCATTGTTGATATGTGCACATTGTTGACCATGTCATTGTACGCCTATTTAGTCGAGGTGTCCACTGTATTGGACATAAATGAAATACATGATTTAGCAAAAAAAGACGTGATTTAAGCATAAAATATTTTTTTTACATTCTACACTGGAGAGGAGTAAAAATCAGCTGTATAGATTTTGCTAAAACAGAAAAAAGGGTTTAATATAGCTTAATTACATATTGTATTTTTTTTCATTCTTAAAGGAACTGTATGCAAGATTGTGGCCAAAACTGGTACTACAATCACTTTCAATTACTGTAGAGCGGTGTATCCCCTTCCCCTCCCCTCTGACTGGCAGAGCTGGCAACCCAGATGCCAAAACATTACTGACTTTGTGAGTAGTAGATAGGCGGAGGGTGATGCATCAGGCCAAAACACAACATGACAACATCAACATCAGTTGAGGGCTGCAACTTCACTTTTTAAATGACAATATCTTGGCCGGACTACTGTTGTCAGTGATATAAGTATTTGAAATGAACACGATTTCTTAATGTCTAGTGACATATCAGGGCCATTTTATGATTAATTGAAATACATTTCTTACATACGGTTCCTTTACGTTTCAGCCCCATTTTGAGTATTTTGCCCGACATTGCACATTATTTACTTAGGAGGGCACAGCTCTCACATACTTTGGCCCATCATCAAATGCCTGGCCTCTTTGGAAAGCTTAGACCCAGTCGAATTCTCAGAAACGGTGTGTGATGTACTGGCAATGAGATACAGAGGGTTGAATGTTGTTTTTTCTTTGAGCTGGTAACATACAGTACATCTCTGAAACATGGGTAGGTTCAATCTAACTGGGAGAGTCACGTGATCACGCCGATATGCGTCACTTGTCTGTAGCAGGAATTATGCGCCTTCCACACCAAGGAAAGCACCCAGAAAGAAGTTTTAAATGCATTTGTTTCTGATTCTATTGGTTTGTATGAGCTGGATTATACATCTACCAAATGTATTATGAATAAAACAACATGGATATTCCACTACTATGAATCCTTACCAACATTTCAAAATAAATTGACCCATCACAAGCCACAACCATCAAACGCAGATGAGCCAATGGCAGTTCAGTAGCTCTGTGCAGGCAGACACACTCTGACAGCTTCAACCTACAGCTCCATAGTAATGCCAAAGATTATTGATTACTAGCAAGATAGAGCAACGTAATTCGTTACTATGGGAGCAAAACAGGACAGTTCCGGTCTGCATAAGTGGGAGTGTCACCTTACGTCACTAAATAAACTTTCTCTCGCTATAAGAGCAGATAAACATAATTGTGTTCACAACTGTTGTCTATAATAATGTATGATACCAATGAATCATTCTTTAGGACATGATATGAATAATTTAATTAGTCATGTGAACCGAGCTAGCTAGCTAGCTAAGTGGATGGGAGTAGCTATGGCAATACAGCTATGCGCTAACAAGTGACTAGTAGTTGAAGGACCTCACTTAAACTTAATATACTATTGCAAGTTCACTTAAACTTAATATACTATTGCAAGTTCACTTGAGTATAAACTATCCACTTTAACTAATGTCAGTAATGTTATTCAGCTAGTTGTCATTTCAAAGAATTACACTTCTCCGTTTAACCCTTACGAGCCCGACCATTCTATTTCCGTTAAAGTTTTAACGATGACCAATCATCTACTGTAATATCTCAGCTGTCCAATTAGTCCATGGGCCAGATGAGATGTCGGTTCCACTCAAGGTGGCAAAGGTTGCTTATACTTTTTGAAAAGATACATGTCTGTAGTTTGCATTTTTGTATGATAACCCTTCTGGAGTCACAGCTAAATTAGTGTTAAATCAGCTGTTAAAGATACCCTCCCCCATTGAAAAAACACATTTTTGACGCAGGTGCCTATCTTGCTATTGGCCTTTGTTAAAGACATACCGGTATTTGCATATTTGATTTTATTATGTTTGGTATCATTTTAAAGAGGACAACCTGAGCTTTCATTCAAGTCCTTTTGTGAACACGTTGGACAAATACAGCTGACCCTGGAGCTCTTCAAACTTTTAATCACACAAATTTTCCTGCCATTTCCGCCAAATCATCTTTTTTCTTTTAATCCTGTGGCATCCGGGAGCATCAGAGATACAAAATACAAACACTGCAATACTGGCATGACTCGAAGGATTCAGAAGGATTCAGAAAATGTATAATTTACCCATATCTCATTCTGAGGTGGTGATTTTCAACTTTATATCAGGCATGGCGTTTTTTCGAAGAAAGGTACTTTTGCCAACCTCTGAGGTTTCCTTTGCTATTGGACTCTGACTTTACTGTAATTTATACTCAACCATCTTCTGGGCTTTGTGATTTTGTAGTTTATTTTGCTATTGCTGGTCCTGTCAGTACTGTCTGACCACTTCTATTTGATCTGAGCTTCAGACAGTGACAAATGTATGCTTGTTTGTGCGACGCCAAAACTGGTGCATGAACATAACTTCTTGTCCATGAAGGGTTGAGACCAGACCAAGGTCAAACCTGAAACTTAAAAAGCCTCAGGGCAGGGCCACAAACACTGACCCTGGTGCTTCACATGAAAATTAATGGTTCTCTATCAGTCGAACTACTCAGCGTTAATCAATGGGAATGCACTCCTCGATCACGTGATGACCACTGAAGTCCTCTAATAGGTTCTATTGGTGCGAAACGGCTCGGCTATATATTAGCCAGCACGGCCAATGGCAAACAGTCTTTAAGGGCCTTCAGACATACGCGTAAGACAGGAGGTTCTGAGGATGTTAAACGGTTGGGCCATATATCTGAACAACATAAACGACCATATGGAAGTCCGAACTTAGCCGGCTGTTCTGCTCCCCTCCTAGTATTTCCTCCGCACATTATGTAAATGAGATATGTCTGAACGAAGCGGAGAACATGCGGTTAAGATTCACACCACGTGAGGACGTGTCAATGATGTTTCTTTCGTGCGTCCATGTGGCAGGAGCACTTAAATGCCAGGGTCATGACCATGATGGAGTGGCATAATGCTGTCCAGAAAATGTCCGACCTGGAAAGACGAAGACATCACGGAGCTACATGAGCGCAGACAGCGTCGTGATAGAATACATGAAGGGAACGGCAAGAAACACGTTGATGTAGGCCTGATGATTTGGCGGAAATGGCAGGACAATTTGTGTGATTAAAAGTTTGAAGAGGTCCAGGGTCGGCTATATTTGTCCAAAGTGTTCACAAAAGGACTTGAATGAAAGCTCAGATATCAAACATAATAAAATCAAATATGCAAATATGTCTTTAACAAAGGGCAATATCAAGATAGGCACCTGCGTCAAAAATGTGTTATTTCAATGGGGGAGGGTATCTTTAACAGCTGATAACACTAATTTAGCTGTGACTCCAGAAGGGTTACCATACAAAAATGCGAACTACAGACTTTTAAAAAGTATAAGCAACCTTTGCCACCTTGAGTGGTACCGACATCTCATCTGGCCCATGAACTAAATAACTGATTTTATTTCTGAAATCTTCCCCGTAATGCTGACAACATAGGCTTAAATTTGATATGATTGGTTAAGGGGTTTATGGCGCAAAATGTTTTGGATACTTGAAGATGAGTTATAAAAAAAATATTTTCACTTCAGTCGTACATTTGACATGGACAGCCAGATGCCACCTGCACTTCGTTGGAGTTTACCTCGACTGGAAACCACACAGCTGGATAACCTGAGGTAATATATGTTTTTACATAGGTTCTAGTTATGGTTTATCTTAATTTGTAGTCCTAAAATCATGTTATTTGACAGAAATATGCTTTCCCATCATCGTAAACATTATGGCATAGTGGGGGCTAGTGCATCGTCATGTAACTTTAGCTAGCTGCATTACTCTGAACTGCTTGCAGTATTCTTGTTTGCTTTTAATGTCAGTTATTTTCATTTGACAATTTCATTTACAAACCTGTTAGTATATAACCTGTTAGTCAGTTTGTTTTCTAGTACTAATTTGCTTGTTAGGCAGTAGCAGTAACAGCAAAAAATGTCCTGTCCTGTTAGTACTGTCCTGAGTAGTGTCCCGAGACAGTTAGACACTGTCCCGAGACACCCAGACACTGTCCCGGGACAGTTAGCCACTGTCCTGTGACACCCATGACTGTCCTGTGACACCCATGACTGTCCTGTAACACCCAGACACTGTCCCGGGACACCCAGACACTGTCCTGTGACACCCAGATACTGTCCCGAGACACCCAGACACTGTCCCGAGACACTCATGACTGTCCTGTGACACCTAGACACTGTCCCGAGACAGTTAGACACTGTCCTGTGACACCCATGACTGTCCTGTAACACCCAGACACTGTCCCGAGACAGTTAGACACTGTCCCGTGACACCCATGACTGTCCTGTAACACCCAGGCACTGTCCTGTGACACCTATGACTGTCCTGTGACACCTAGATACTGTCCCGTGACACCTATGACTGTCCTGTAACATCCAGACACTGTCCCGAGACAGTTAGACACTGTCCCGTGACACCCATGACTGTCCTGTAACACCCAGGCACTGTCCTGTGACACCTATGACTGTCCTGTGACACCTAGACACTGTCCCGTGACACCTATGACTGTCCTGTAACATCCAGACACTGTCCTGTAACACCCAGACACTGTCCCGTGACACCCATGACTGTCCTGTAACACCCAGACACTGTCCTGTAACACCCAGACACTGTCCCGTGACACCTATGACTGTCCTGTGACACCTATGACTGTCCTGTAACATCCAGACACTGTCCCGAGACAGTTAGACACTGTCCCGTGACACCCATGACTGTCCTGTAACACCCAGACACTGTCCTGTAACACCCAGACACTGTCCCGTGACACCTATGACTGTCTTGTGACACCCAGACACTGTCTCGAGACAGTTAGACACTGTCCCGTGATACCCATGACTGTCCTGTAACACCCAGACACTGTCCTGTGACACCTAGACACTGTCCGGTGACACTCATGACTGTCCTGTAACATCCAGACACTGTCCCGTGACACCCATGACTGTCCTGTAACACCCAGACACTGTCCTGTGACACCTAGACACTGTCCGGTGACACTCATGACTGTCCTGTAACACCCAGACACTGTCCCGTGACACCTATGACTGTCCTGTGACACCTAGATACTGTCCCGTGACACCTATGACTGTCCTGTAACATCCAGACACTGTCCCGAGACAGTTAGACACTGTCCCGTGACACCCATGACTGTCCTGTAACACCCAGGCACTGTCCTGTGACACCTATGACTGTCCTGTGACACCTAGACACTGTCCCGTGACACCTATGACTGTCCTGTAACATCCAGACACTGTCCTGTAACACCCAGACACTGTCCCGTGACACCCATGACTGTCCTGTAACACCCAGACACTGTCCTGTAACACCCAGACACTGTCCCGTGACACCTATGACTGTCCTGTAACATCCAGACACTGTCCCGAGACAGTTAGACACTGTCCCGTGACACCCATGACTGTCCTGTAACACCCAGACACTGTCCTGTAACACCCAGACACTGTCCCGTGACACCTATGACTGTCTTGTGACACCCAGACACTGTCTCGAGACAGTTAGACACTGTCCCGTGATACCCATGACTGTCCTGTAACACCCAGACACTGTCCTGTGACACCTAGACACTGTCCGGTGACACTCATGACTGTCCTGTAACATCCAGACACTGTCCCGTGACACCCATGACTGTCCTGTAACACCCAGACACTGTCCTGTGACACCTAGACACTGTCCGGTGACACTCATGACTGTCCTGTAACACCCAGACACTGTCCCGTGACACCTATGACTGTCCTGTGACACCCAGACACTGTCCTGGGACAGTTAGCCACTGTCCTGTAACACCCAGACACTGTCCCGAGACAGTTAGACACTGTCCCGTGACACCCATGACTGTCCTGTAACACCCAGACACTGTCTCGTGACATCTATGACTGTCCTGTGACACCTAGACACTGTCCCGTGACACCTATGACTGTCCTGTAACACCCAGACACTGTCCCGTGACACCTATGACTGTCCTGTAACATCCAGACACTGTCCTGAGACAGCTAGCTACTGTCCTGTGACACCAAGCCACTGTCCTGTGACACCAATGACAAATGTTCCAAATGTGAACCACTTTGAGCTGCATTCTGTGAATGAAAGGTGCTATAATTAATTATATTTATAATTATTATAATAATTATTATAATTATTATTATGTAGAATCATTTATGTCTTTGAATCATTGTGTGTGTGTGTGTGTGTGTGTGTGTGTGTATGTATGTATGTATGTATGTATCTTTTTATTTGTTTTGTTTTAGATAAAAGATAAAGCTTATTAATTGTTTTACATAAAATTGTACATGTAAAAATCCTTTTTTGCTTTATGACTTTTTAAGTTTTAAAGTTGTTTGTTAGAATTTTTAATAAAGATGACTTGTGCTTTAAAGTAGTAGCTCTGGATTTGTGTTTTGTTATCAAGTAATGTTCAAGCACAGCTGGCATTCAGCCAACACTCAGTCAGATCAGTTAGTGTGTGGGCCAGTGCATGCCCAGGGACCCAGGCAACCCTCAGCCAACACTTTGATAAACAATAACACCCACACCTGGGCCGACAGACAGACAGACAGACAGACAGATAGATGCTTTATTTGTATGAAGATAACAAAATATCAACTCAGGTCTCAGTGCAGACCAAGTACTATAGTGAATAATAAATAAATACAATATAACATAACATAAGTGCTTGTTTATTGAAGTCCACAACAACCATCTCCTTGGTCTTGGTGAGTTTGTTTTCCTTGCATAACAAAACAATAAGTCATTTTACGGCGTTTTGGCCACACTTGGGGCAGAGCAAATCTTTATGTCAGTTTCCACTGATTGGGCCATGGGCATGGGCAGGGATGGGCAGTATTTCTAATACATGTGTTTAAAATATGTATTTCAAATACAAAATACTATTTTGTCATTTGTATTTTATTGAGATAATGAAAATGCCTTCGTATTTTGTATCAAAATACTTCAGTGTTGCGTATTTTTGTATTTTCAAAATACTTTAAAATACTTTCTGTGAAACACTGTGATGACATCTATCTAACTATCTATACTGTAAAGCACGAAATGTCTGTCTCTGTCTGTTTGTGGCACCCTTGCATGGTCAAGCTGGAATGATTAACAGGCCCCATAACAACTATATAAAAAATATTTTATATATATAAAAAATAGTCTGAATGCAACACTGTCTGAGAAGTTAGTTGTGCTCAAAGGCATCAACTGAGGAAACACGACTAGCTAAGGTTACACACACTCCTTTGCTCACACAAGGACAGCAGAAGGACTTGAATTCACAAGTTTATATTGCAACACTTGAGTTTGATATTTTCCTTTCTTTTTTCTGTTTTACAGGTTTTTTTTCTAGACTTCAAATTTGTCTATGTTCTCTGACCTGTGAAATATTTCAGTGCTATGGTAACTTGACAAGATACCTCAAACAAGGACATTTCCAATTTTGCACATTTTAAATAACAAATGATTGATAATGTCATAATAATTGGCTTCTAATTGGCTCAACTGATTGGATGGTATTAATGTGACAACCTGATTTTTATTTTTACTTTTTTTTGTATTTACATTGATAGAAGTTGTGCACACACCATCAGGTGTATACAAAATTATTCAACTGTGATGAAACTCACCATAAGTGTGGTAATGATGTGGTTATATAACTTAAAAGGTTAAAATGCTACCTAGTTTAAATTTCTAAATCAGTCATCTATTTGGATTGTTTGTCTTTCAGTTATTGTCACTGATTCATAGTGGGCAATCTATTACACCAACTGGTTGGAAAGTGCAACAGTTGTGGAGTCGGCATTGCATGTCGCTGCAAAACAGTACATCTCCAAACTTATAAACAGTAACTGTCAAATAAGGAATTTGAAGATGACATCCGAAAAGCATTAGATTGCATAGAAAACTGATTGATATGAATACACTGTACAGTTTATGTAGTAATAATGCACTGGTTATGAATAACAACTATTTTAAGTAAACATACAATTAGTAATGCAAAAAGTTTTTGTTCTAAGATTTATTTCTCTTTTGTGGCCCCAATTAGTCCAGGAAACTGGCAAAAATGATACAGACTGCCATAATCTGTGATGAAGATATCATAGATGTTGACCTTGTGCTCGACGTAATGATGCCTGAGGTAAGGAAATGTGAATATAAAAGCCATGTCATATTATGATCAGTGTGGTTTCTCCAGAATAAATAAACCAAACCATACCAAACATGCATATTGTCACTACATTCTCATGCTATTTCCAATTTGAAATCTGTTTGCATTTGAAGGTTTCCATTAACATTGTCACGAACCACGAGGGTTTCTGCAGGTTTCTGGAGAGGTTCATGTCCATGCATCCGGCATTGGAGTAACAAGCATTGCTGTTTTTTTCTGTATTTATACATTCTTTTTTAATGTATTAGTTGTTTATTTATTTATTTATGTCTTATTGGATTTCAATTTATTATCTTCATTTCATTATTTACAAGGATACAAGGATACAAGGATACAAGGAAGTTTATTGTCACATGCATATAGTTACTGGAAGTAAGAAATGCAGTGAAATTATGTCTGGTGTCAGCCTATTTGTGCATTTATGGGGGGGGGGGTAAAAAGTGCAGTAGAAGAGGGGTTTAGTAGATTAAGTGGCAAGGGCTGCATAAAAAAGGTGGGGGAGGATTGGGATTGGGTGGGGGGCACCAACAAGGAGCACCCAAGAGCAACAGGGGCAAGGAAAAACTCCCTTACCAAGGAAGAAACCTTGGGCAGATCCACGGCTCAAGGGGCTAACCCAACTGCCAGGGGTCTTGGTGTGTGTGTTGGGGGGATGACAGGGGAGATGGGATAGTGTGCTGTGTATGTGGGGAGAGGGCAGTGTGCAATATGTGTGTTGGAGAAGCTTCCTCATGAGACAATGTGCTGTGTATTGGGGGGGGGGGGCAGTGTGCTGTAAGTATGTTGGGGATGTGTGTTGGAGAAGCTTCCTGATGAAATAATGTGCTGTGTATGTAGGGGGGGGGGGGGCAGGGACTTACTATTGCAAGCAGAGTCCTGTATGTATGATGTATGTGAGTGATGACAGTGAAGATGTGTGTGTGGGCGGGAGGGGAGTGGAGCAGTGACTGTGTGTGTGTGTGTGTGTAGTGTGTGTGTGGGCAGTGTGCTGTAAGTATGTTGGGGATGTGTATTGGAGAAGCTTCCTGATGAAATAATGTGCTGTGTATGTAGGGGGGGGGGCAGGGACTTACTATTGCAAGCAGAGTACTGTATGTATGATGTATGTGAGTGATGACAGTGAAGATGTGTGTGTGGGCGGGAGGGGAGTGGAGCAGTGACTGTGTGTGTGTGTGTGTGTGTGTAGTGTGTGTGTGGGTAGGTGGGGGAAGTGTGCTGTAAGTATGTAGAGGATGTGTGTTGGAGAAGATCCTGAAGACAGTGTGCTGTGTATGTAGGGGGGGGGGGGGGCAGTGTGCAGCAAGTATGTAGAGGAGGCTTACTGTAGCAAGCAGTGTGCTGTATGTATGTGAAGTGATGACAGTGATGATGTAAGTGTGTGTGTTGGGGATGGGGGTGGGGTGGGGGGTGGGGGGGCAGAAAGGCTAGGCAATCAAGGACATGGGTAGATGGAGGAGAAATCAAAAATAATAATAAAAAGTTCTATGGAGATATGCAAAAGTTGGAGAAAGTCAGATATGTGTGTGTGTGTGTGTGTGTGTGTTTGTAAAATAAATAAAATAAATAAAAGGTCTGTAGCATAGGGAGAGGGATGTAAAAGTGCTAAAAGTCTTGTAGGTGTGTGTGGGGGGTGGGGGGGTCATGAGTGCTGAGTAGTGAATGAGTGCAAAGTCAGTATAGTGTGAGTTCAGAGTTGGGAAATGTTTGAGAGTGCTGAGGAGTGAATGTGTGCAAAGTCAGTATAGTGTGAGTTCAGAGTTCGGATGGCCTGGGGATAAAAACTTCTCCTAAGTCTCTCAGTTCTGGCTTTGTGACTACATAGGCGTCTTCTTGATTTCAGTGGTAGGAATAATCCATTGTTAGGATGAGAAGAGTCCTTCAGAATCTTTTGGGCTCTTAGGAGTACTCTTCTGGAATAGATATCTTGTAGAGCAGGGAGTTGAGTTCTTATTGTACGTTCAGCTGAGCGCACTACTCTCTGCAGAGTACTACAATCTCTAACTGTGGAGTTCCCATACCAGGTGATGATGCTACCAGTTAGAACACTCTCAACCGCTGAAGTGTAGAAGGCCTTCATGATGGATGTAGAAACTTTGAATTTCCTTAGCTGACGAAGGAAGTAGAGTCGTTGTCTGGACTTCTTCAGAACATATTGAGTGTTAACAGTCCATGTTAAGTCTTCAGTAATGTGGACACCAAGGTATTTAAAACTTGTTACTATATGTGTGTACTGGGGAAATTTGATTTTTTTTGGTGTTAAGTTTATGGTGTATTTTGTTCTGAGAGAAAACTGAACCATGCAAGGTTTTCCGTATTTAGATTTACAAAGCTTTTTTGTTTAAAAGGTTTTTTGTTCTTATGTTTAGAATTAAAATGTGTTCTCCAAAACTGTCCAGTTGTCTGTTTTTGTGATCATCTACCCATGGATGGCTACAACATTTGGTTAAGCAAGCCTATGACTTAACAGACCTGGGGGGTATTCCAAGTACATGGTTTAGTGATAAACCTGGGTAACTTAACTCAGAGTAAGTGGTAAACCTCCTACAACAAGAGCCCTATGGTATTGTTTTGTTAGGAGAATGAAGCCATACAGCTCTTCTATTAGGAGGTTTACCACCTACTCTGTGTTAACTAACCCAGGTTTGTCACTAAACCTCGTACTTGGAATACCCCCCTGGTAAGATGCCTAAATATTTACACATTTGCCTATAATAATTATCTAAACAATTATTATTTATTCTTAAAATATTTGCTGGCACAAGGAGTTTCATTAATTATATTTCCCTTTATGCGTGCATGACGATAAACTACTTGAACTTGAACTAATGCTGCTTGTGGAATATCAACAATATACATTAAGTGTTTAATATACGTAGGCTATTTGTTGTAAGTAAAAAGTGATTTATATATTTATTGGTTACAAGTAGCCTAGGCTAGCCTACAAGTTAATAACAAATAGAACAGAAAGAGGTGGAAGGTAGCCTAATAGGCCTAGGTGGCATAACAAACATTTCAACAAAACAAAACATTTCCAAAGCAACTGAGGTCGACAACGGATACTTGTGTTTTTATTTGGCGTTTTACCTAACTTTCCACGAGACAACCATCATGACAGCGCTACACACCTAGCACACATACCTTTACACAAGACAGTTCTGCAAGGCACAACGTAACTTAAGCAAGACAATGCTGGATAAACAAAAACATGTTTTACAGCAGAATAATATTGGCCAGACGTCGCCCTACATTCAGCGTTGTAAGTTAATAACCCACTTTCTACAAGCCACGTGTCTTCCTAACATCCCGACATTGAAATTGTATTTTCCAACGAAACAAATAAAGACAAAAAATAGCTTTGTTCGTGATCTGTCTAGAATCTTTGATACCACTAGCCAACTTCCGCAATACAGTGCCACAAGATAGTACGCGACTTCCGCAAGACAGTGCCGCGAGACACTACGCAACATCCGCAAGACAGAGGACAGGACAAAAGTACGGTACAGTACAGTTTCGGCTCTAACCGCCTCTCTTGTTAGGTAAGCATTATATTGGTAAGTCAGTAGTATACCAAAGCTGAATAAATCAATGGGCGCCGCTTTTCTAAGTTGCATCGTTATGTTCTCTGATGAAATAATTTGAGCATATTTTTACTCCTCTCAACATGTAGTTGTAGAAAACAAGATGTGAAATCACAAATTCTGTCAGAAATGTAATTAACTTATTGCCTTTCCTCGGGTTGTTACCTCGCTAGGCAGTGCCAAACATCAGACATGCTTGTCTCAACATTTTCTAAGATGGCATGACTTAATAGCTATTCTACTCCTCTCAATATGTAGTTATAGGAAACATGATGTCAAATCACGTTTTCTGTCAGAAATGTCATTATTGCATTTCAGCAGTTATTTACTAGGTGAAATGTAATCTGTCTTTATCTTGCTGCCAGCCAGGCAATCAGATTTAGGGTAGCTAAACCCATGTGTAATAAAATGACTTTTCATACTTCTAAATTTGTTTGAGTTACTCAGAATGCTTAGGCTGTCTCTTCTTGTGTACGTATGTGCACACACGCAAGCATCTGTAGTTTTGTGATTTTATTTTTTTAATTAATAAAGGTATTACATTTGTATGATTTTACTGTTGTTTCAGATGGAGGATGACAAGACCTACACAGCCCTTCTTGCAGGCCAGAAGAAGTAGCTGACTGCTTGCGCTCAGAATGTTGAGCCATGAGAGGATGGAGGAAGTAGGTATAGATTTAGGTGACGTGCATAGGGTGGTGCAAACTGCCACTAAAACACTGTGTGAAATAGACTTGTTATGTTGTTTTTTACTCACGTTATTGTACCAGGCATATGTGGTTTTACCATCCGGAACGCGTGGGTGGTTGTGCTTAGTAGGCCGTAATATGCAAACACACAGTGCAGGGGCATGAGACGAAGAGATCCCAGAAGAGTTTCACAGTTTTCTGTGATTGATCATTGACATGGGGCTTCACTTCCCTCCCTAATATCTATTGCTACTGGGGAACCAAGTCTCTGCAGGGATCAGGGAGCATTGACCAAAATTATACATATTGCGTACACGTTTTCTCCATTGACATTGCCGTTGTCAGTAGTTTCTTATTATTTCAAATTTGGCGATGCAGAATCTGGTGTTGAACGTTTGGTAGCTACAGCCAGAACGACTTTGGAGAAAATCTATCACAACAGCTGGCAGGCCTTTCCGTCGAAATTGCAGCCTCACCTTCAGCTGCTCCAACTACTACTCCGTCGTCTTTTCATCAAGTACATAGTCCTGTACAGTAGGAGCCAAAGAAAAATTGTTGACTTTTCTATTAGAAAAATTACATAATACCGTAAAACTTCAAATAATCGCAGAGTCCCTAAGAGACGCCTGTCTCTTTTAAACGCCTGGCGTGGCTACAGGTTTGGGTTAAAGGCCGGTCTCCAGTAGAGGCCTGGTCTGTTTTTTAGTTTCGGGTTGTATTTAATCTTCTAAAACCCGTCAGATCGTCTGTTTAAAGATTCGCAATGACATGAAACCGTTACAGAAAGGAGGTTACAGCAGTGTGAATTAGATGTTGCACGTCGTTACAAGCCGTCGCAAAGCATTCACATGTCTGGTCACAGTTGCAAGGTTTTAGAATGTTGCATCAAGTTGCTGCTCATCTCGTTGCGAATCTTGGGTGTGATTTGGGTATGGCGCAGACTGTGCACGTTATGGTTAGATGGCATTAAAAGACTGCGGTGGGGAAAAGCTAGAGTTCCAAATTGTATAACTTTTTTTTCCAATACGAACTATGCCTGTCTTAATAGGTTTATTCCACTGTATCAGAGAGTAACAAGGTTGTAGCAGCACAGCTCATTGAAGACAATGAGGCCTTGACTGGACCTAAGAATGGTTGTATATCAAATCTATCATGCCCAGATTTACCCCATCCAGCAGGTCTGACTTTATCTTTTATTCATTATTTATTTACTTTACTATTTATTAGTTTTATGCATACTTTTATGTTGTTGGTGAGAAAGAGAATGTCAATTCTGTCAACATTCTAAATCCTGTTTCCTGCATTTTTTTACACTGATCACTAAATTTATCATAACTTTTGCAAGGTTAATGATATTCCAATTCAGTCTTTTTTGTTAAATAGCCCACATTTATAAGATGAAACATTTTCAACACACTTCCCATCCAGTGTGGAAATTGTTAGGGCGGTTGGTGCGGGTACTGTGCTAGACTTTCTGAACTGCATCACCTTAGTTTTAACAGCATTTAATACCAGTCTAAGTTCAATAAAGGTGGCCTGTAATAAATTAAAAGACTGCTGTAACGATTGATAAGCTTGAGCAAGGGTGGGAACAGAACAATACAGAACTGTGTTGTCTGCATACATGTATTTTGCTATCATCAACCGTGTCAACTGTATCTGACTTGCAATACTCAAACACAGAAGCTTTCAAACGTTTGTGCCTTTCGCTCCGCTTTAACCCTCTCTGGAAATGCATTGGGAACAGCTGATTTTTTTTTTTTTTTAAGTATATTTTTTGGGCTTTTTATGCCTTTAATTAGACAGGATAGTGGAGATTGACAGGAAGTGAGTGGGAAAGAGTCGGGGTGGGATCTGGAAAGGACCACGGGGCGGGAATCGAACCCGGGTCGCCAGCGTAAGGTGCAGGTGCCCCAGCCAGTTCCGCCACTGCTGGGGCCGAATTTTGTTGTTTTATGGGATTTTATTGCGAGTTGAAAAGGACAGCCAAACAATATGTACGGGATTAAGGCAACACCGATACACATAATAATGGCTATCAATCTTGATTATGCTTTCTGTAATTATGTTAAATTAGATTAAATTCCATCCTCCCAGCTCTCTCATATTTTAATCAAAGGGTGAACTTACTCCTTGGCAAACCTTAATGAAACAGTGCTCCACCACCACATCTGTAGATTAAGCCACACAGCTAACTCAATGTAAGTAAGATAAACAAGGGTGTTTATTATTCTCAGCATTGGCAGCATTGTGTATAATATGATTGTCACTTGGAGGAGACTTATAGATAATAACATTAGCATAGTTAGCTAACCTCTGCTAACATTCTAGCTTCATCATTCAAAAGCATAGGGCTGTGCACAGTAGTGTAACATTTATTCACCATAAATGTATAAAGTTGAAGTTTCTCTGCAAGGCTATGTGTCTGTTTATTTGCAGTGTGTAGTGTAGTATGCATGCAAGTCTATCTAGCACAGCTAATATTAATGTCAGTGAATCACACTTGCCTCCCGTCTAGGTCACCCAACAAAGCTAGATATGATTTTTTATACATGTGTTCCCATGTCATATTAGAGTCTTTCGGCGGATTCTAAATGAAATCAGGTCTGTGGCTCTCCAAAAGAGCCTATTACGATGTAACTTTTACAGACAGACTGACAGCTAGACTACCTATCTTTGAAGTTCTTGTTAACTCCGGTCCAAGGTTGTCGGACTATCAACAGTAACTAGGGGGGGGGGGGACTTAGCGAAGGGTCAATTATGACGGGTCGGCAAAATTCCATCATTCTCTAACCTGGGAGACACGGTAGGAAGACGCGAATTCGCGAGGGGGTGGAGGGGTGCAATACAGTAATAATATTTAATTATACACAATATTTTTTTGTCATAGAAAGCTTAACTCAGCTTTCAAACAAGGTATATTTGACTATGGAGCTTCAGGCTATGGTCAATTGATAAAACATTATGGGGGGAGGAGGGGAGCACTGTAAGCGAGGTCGGTGCCAGTACTGCAGTTAATGCAGTCTAAATTAATATGTGATAACGTGTAATACTGTGGACTGTGGCATTCTGGGAAATGCAAAGAGTGTTAAATCTGAACTGAGTAAAAAGTACAAGAGTTAATTTTGTAATGCAGTGATGAGAGTAAAACACCACCAAAAAGAGTAGATTAATAACACTGAATTGAGGAAAATTAACTCTGGAAGAAAACCCTTATCAAAAGAGTAACTTTTACTCTTTTCAGAGAGGGACCAAATGTCATCCAGCAGAGTATTATTTTCCCTCATTTTGAGAATTTCCTGTGTAGAGTACATACTGAATGGCTTCAACTTGGTGAGGATGCTCCAGTGTAGCAGATAACAGCTTCTGTGCTGATTCTCCAGGATGATTGTTGCTCACATCCAGCTCTTTCACACAAGAGGGGTTTAACATCAGAGTCAGAGCCAGACAAACATAACCTCCATCTGAGATCCCACACTTACAGAGCCTGTAAGAGAGAGAGGAAGAGTTACAGTAGTCCTGTCAGACAGAATAGGCATGGGCCCCAAGTTTGGTGGCGATATCTCCATGCTATAATGTGTTTTTCTCCTGCTGAGGCTATGTCAAGGTGGGAACGAGACCTCTTTGGAGAAGTGAATTTGAATAAGCCAATCACATGCACCTGGTTTTGAATCGCATCAACCTCAGTGGGAGAAAAACCTTTATGTCATGGAGATATTGCCGCCAAACTTGGGTGACAGAGAGAAAACAATGCCTCCACCCCACTCTGTCCTTCACCATAGCTGACACACTCATCCGTTCCCACATCACCTCCAGAATGGACAACTGCAACCCTGGAGTATTATATATAACTGGAGAGAGTGACTAAGCCCCACCCCGTTCCATTCCCTTCAATGGCCCATGCTAGGCTAGGTACTTCAGCCAAAAAAGTTTGGTAACACTTAATAATAACTACAGTCAATTCATAATTTATTAAGCCTTTGTTACTTATTAGTTAATGGTTTGTTCATCATTAGTAATTTCCTGTTCATACATAATTTATCATCAGTAAAGCATTTGTTCACACATTTATAAATGGTTTGTTCATAGTAAATAAGCCTATCCAAAAAATATGTTTGTAAGTACATGATTTATACCTAATAAGTAATGAAACAACCACATATAATGAAATCATTTTCTTATTATAAACCAGTTGCAAACTATTACAAAATGCAATCATTTGTAAAGCATTGTTCCTATGTTGATTCTCATAAAAAAAGTATTTGTATTTGTACAGTTATAAATGGTTTGTTCATAGTAAATAAGCTTAAAATATGTTTATGAATTATTGTTAATACATAATCAACAAAATATTATTGCATAATTTATTAAGTAATATTTCCATTATTTAACAGTTGTTACATACACATGTACTAATGTTACACATGCAGTTAATGATATTTTGTGAGCTTATCTAAAGTGAGGACTTTCTATGCCTTGCAACACATTTACAAATGTGTTGTAAAGATTACATTCACATTCATTCATTTAGCAGACAAGCGACGTACACATGTCAATTAAATTGAAGGCCATTGACATAACAGTGAAAGCCGGGAATTGAACCCCCAACTTTTCAAGCTACTGCATGCTAGTCCAGCTCCTTATCCACAACACTACCTTGGCCCAAATAGAAACCCTTACAACTATGCAAGAGTTTCTGTTTTCTTCTACTACACACTGTTAAGCATCTATCAAACATCTGTAAACTATTATTAAATGCTGTATTCTTCGTTTGTAAAGCATTATTCCTACATTAATTCTCATCTGTAAATCATGTTTACACACAGTTAAAAATGGTTTGTTCATAGTAAACATGCATATCTATATTATATTTTTGAATTGATTGTTGTAATACCACTGGGCAGAGGTAGTGTAGTGGATAGGGAGGCCGGTTAACATGCAGTAACCCATGAAGTTGGGGTTTCAAGCCCTGGCATCCACCAATGTGGCCTTGCCCTTTAATTTCATTGACATGTGTAAATCGCTTTGGGTGAAAGTTTCGGCTAAATGAATAAATGCAAGAGTAAACTTTATAACTCATTTGTAAATGTGTCGCAAGGCATAAAACGTCCTCACTTTAGATGAAACTTCCTCACTTTAGATGAGCTCACAAAATATCATTAACTAACCACTTGTTAATTATTAATTATAGTATTAGGAAGTGGTTTATAAAAGTATAAGTAAGTAAGTAAGTATATATACTCTTTTGATCCCGTGAGGGAAATTTGGTCTCTGCATTTATCCCAATCTGTGAATTAGTGAAACACACTCAGCACACAGTGAACACACAGCGAGGTGAAGCACACACTAATCCCGGCGCAGTGAGCTGCCTGCAACAACAGCGGCGCTCGGGGAGCAGTGAGGGGTTAGGTGCCTTGCTCAAGGGCACTTCAGCCATGCCTACTGGTCGAAGTTCGAACTAACAACCCTCCGGTTAAAAGTCCGAAGAGCTAACGAGTAAGCCACGGCTGCCCTAAAATATGTATCCTCACCCTAAATAATCATTAGTGCCGACTTAAGTCACGTGACGGCTCCATGCTGGACGGCAAAAAGATAGGAGATGAATGGCAAATTATGTCATAACGATTATGATGTACTGAACACCATTACTATAACATCTTTGTAGTTCAATGTATTGCTGTTTGGGGTCTGATAGTCAAAGAAAGATGCCAGTGGTGTTGTTAGATGAAATGGGTCATGATCGCAAATGTAAAGTTATTAAAACTGATGGTAACAGCAAGGGGAGATAACGTTAGGTCGTAACGTTAGGCTACTGTAATTAACATTATGGTAAATGAACACCCATAAGTATTTCTGGACTAAAATATTGCAAAGCGATTTGGTTACTTTATTTGTCTTGCTTTTATCAGTTGTAACATAGTCAAAACGTTAAGAATGTCATATCAGAACATGAAATAATAACTTAGCTGCCACACTTAGAAGCTAGCTATTCTAGCTAACGTTTATCGTAGCTCATAGTGCTAGGGCTAATGTAACTCGTCAGTTTGTACGTTGCCCAGCGAATAAACTTACTTCTTACATGTCTTACGTTAAAGAATTGAAAGAAATAGGAAATAAAAAAAACTTGAACGGTATTATCTGTTTACATTCAGATCTTGCCAAAGACTTTGCCTAAGTGCTATCTGCCGTCCTGTTCAGAGTCTATGGTTGCTATAGCAACCGCTGCTGTGCTTCATACACTGAGGAGATAAGCATGGTTGAAATACTCCCAAAACGCAAAGAAAACAAACCAAAATATATCTATGCAAGAACATGGGATGTTGTTGTATTCCAAACAATAAGCCAACAGTCGTGGAAGGGCATTACTACGGGTAAATCTCACTATAATCTCCTAGCTGTGCGATATGTCCCATTACAACCCATTGATTTGATTCGTGTTCTTGACGTCTACTAGGCTATTTTGCTGTGGCGCGAACAAAACGTGACGTCACATGCAAGGGGTCAATAGGCTTATTTACTATGAACAAACTATTTATAACTGTGTGAACAAATGCTTTACTGATGATAAATTATGTATGAACAAGAACAACCAACGCCGCTTGAATTGCTAATTACATTATTTATTCGCTAGGTAGCGTGAGAAAAGAAGAAAGAGGGATTTGAAAACAAAAGAAATAATCTCCATCAAAGAGCCTAATATACAGTACTTCTCAGTCCGTTTGTATCCCCCATCAAATCCATGTTCTATTTGTTTTTTTTTACTCAGTCTTTTAATCCAATACGATGCAAAACAATAATCCAAATCCAAGGAAAAAAATCCATCAAACGAAAAAACAAGTCTCTATTTTAAGGTTTGCAAATGTCCAACCACTTATTCCATATTGTGGTAGCAACGACACTCAGCAATGAACGAATCCCCGGTGGTATTCCTTTTCCAGCGACTTGGTTCATTAATCCCACCCGCAGAAAACAAACAAATAATTCTACAATGAGCAATCTGGTTCAGCATGGTGCAGCCACTTCATTCTTTCCTCTGTCAGACACCTTGTTCTCTAGTTTAAATTTATTGGCTCATAACAGAACTCTGTCTGAGTCTCAGCTGATTACCTTTGCAAGCTGCACTCAAGAAAGACAGGCATGCAGTCAGTGAAAGGGTAGTGAGAAGTGATTTTTTTTCACTTAGCTTATTTCCTTACTTTCATACAGTGGGTATCAGTTAAGTCTGGACGGTTTCCTGCATGAATCGCGCACACTATATTCTCAGCAGAAATGGCACAAACTGCAGTTGACACAAACAAACACAAGGTGTCACTTGGGAGTTCTGCCACTACTATTTTTGAAGTGACTTGACTTACTGCTTCCATGACGCAGTTTCCAAGTCAGTCCAAGTCAGTAGAACAATCAGAGACAGTTGTAAAAAGTAAATCCGCAGATAAAACCAATACCCTTGTTCATTGCAACTGCAACATGCCTGCTTGCCGACGTTCAAATGAAAAAGATTTCAAAGCACTTTTTGCGTTTGAATGTAGCACGAAAACAATTTTAAACAGCTGGACAAATGATTTAGCTAATTGATTATAGCCTGTACACCAGCAATTGTTGAACATTTACCTGTACAAGTACATTGACAGTAGCCCAGCCTAACAAGCATGTTGCAAAAGACATCGAAAGACGCAATTAATCAGAAATAAATAATTTAATCTGCAGCGCTTTATTTAACAAACTGCAAGCAACAGAAGGGTTGAGTCTAAACGACACTGAGTTTTAGACACTGAGTTTTTGATGTTTTAGAAATATTTTCGAAATAAAAATGGTCATTTAACTGAAAGGCTGAAAACATGTAGGCTACATGCAACCCAGCAGAAGACTATTATATTGGTAAATCATTGAGCACCATTCACACATTGTATTCTGCACAGTCTCTATACGTGGAGCGCTAATGTGTCTACTGTAAATCATTCAAATCATGTGTGAAAGTCATTAGGCTGGAAGTGTTAATGTGTCTATTAAGCTCATTAGCCTAGGCCTACTTTCAATAGGCCTACTGTACAGCCTGAGAGGGACAACATAGCCTACTGTAGAGTAAACAATCAGTTTACTTAGTTACATTTGTTTCGTTAAATCCAGTTTTCTACCCTATCTCCATAATATTCTTATAGAAAGACAAAGTCGGGAAAGTGCTTCAGAGAAAACGTGTTTATTGAAATAATGAATATTCTAGGCCTACATTCTACTGTCTCGTGGCCGCCGTCACCAGTATTGCCAGTATTGTCACGGCAATACTAGTTTTCATACATGAGGTTACACTAAACAATGTCACAAACTGCTGCTGCGCTTATTCTCAAAGTGTTTTTCCTGATGCATATGCTGTAGGCCTATTCTAGCCTACTGTCAGTAACTGATGCGAGAAGCGGGTTCTGTGTTGCATGCATTTTTCCGACACTTGGCTGCAAGCTCCCCTCCCCCACCCCCTTCTTTCACAAGCAGTGCAGCTTTCTGAAGCGGTGTTTTTTGAAGCTAATGTAACAAATACCACCAATATTGTTGTGTGGCAATACAAGTATCCAGGGTTCGCGCAAGTAGCCTAAATATATAAATAAATTAAGGACATAAAATCCTTAACGTGAAAAAGCTTAACGTAGCTTAATGTCCCAAAACGGCAACAAGTCGTTTCATGCGCTCATTATGAAAAAAGTTTAACGTGTCCCAAAAACAGCTTATAAACAAGTCTTGCCAGGGGCAACACCTTGCAAAAAAAAATGATAAAAATAGACCTAGGGCTAATTATGGTTGGAATAGAAAGATGCAAGTTATGTTTTATAAACAAATGCTCCCGTTACCCCGCAGAAGTTTCAAAGTAGCCTACACCCTGCCTAAGCCTAGGCTATTTCAGAACACCTAATCGACTGTCTCTAGTAGGCTACAACTTCGATTCAATAAAACGATTTCTAAGGGAAAAACGTTGCATCATTACTCCTGCCTGAATTCGAACTCAGGACTGCCTGAAAGTTGCAGACCTGTTCTGGAAATACGTGCATTAACCCACTCGACCGCCAGACAACGCTAGCTGCTTCGAGTAGGCCTATTGGGTAGGACTGTAGCCTACACTGGTTGCTGTGGCACAGCCTTGAGTGACAGAATTCGTTTTCCTTTGTCATATGAATGCTGTCATTTTGTTAACATTACTGTTAAGGAGATGCTGTAGGCAAAGGCTATATTTCAACCTTGTTAGTGTAGTAAAAAAATTCAGAACTATTCACAAGGTTTCTGGGCAGCATATTTATGTTCTGTTTGCAAGCGAACTTCTCATGACTGCCGACAAAGTAGCCTACTGCCAGCTGACGAAGCTCTCAATTTAAAACATTACTGAGACAGGCACTGTAGGCTACAATCAAGAAATCTTGCTACTGAATCCAAAACTATGTTTGACATTATGTACAAAGCTTATAGGCAACAGTGGACTAGCATGTTGCAGGGGCTGCTAAAAACACAGAGAAACAACACACTGAAAACTCGGCCATTCACAGCCGCGGAATGCCACAGCGGACTTATGCTGCACCCAAGCGGCTGCAGTTGTACACCATTTCACCATTGAAGTGTCCATTCTTAACTACTTAACCACTGTATGCATACAAAATAAAAAAGAACCTGGCATTTTTTATTTAGATATACTGATTAATTTATTATTTAATTTATTATATACGTGGCAGACACACTGGGAATAGTCAGAGGCGGTTCTAGAGTCTGCGGGGGCCCTTCTTTGCGGACAAAGTGTAGAAACTAGGGGTGGCACGGTTCACAAGACCCACGGTTCGGTTCGTACCATGGTTTTAAGGTTACGATTTTTAGTTCTGTATGGTTCTTGTTATTTTTCCTTTTAAGGCGAGACACGGCAGGTGAAAACATCGTTTTTTCATGCACTGGTCAATTTCGAGATTTTGAGCTAGTATGTTACCTTAGCATGTATTCTATCACACTACTACAACAAAAAAGTCCGATTTACACTTTTAGGTGTTTATTTCATTATATTGTGTCTACTCGCGCCTGTATATTTATCCTAAATTCAGCAAAAGTTAGCATTCTAACCTTGCATGCACTCCCGCGACCATGGTCCAAAACATAACATGTGTACTACCGTTGGAAAGCTCTGTTTTTCCTGTATCACGCTATGTGATCCCTATATGGACACTTCCTTTGTATCAGCAACCAATCGCGAAAGTTCAAAGGCGAGTCTAGGCTGAGAACGGAATCTCATTGGCTGTCTTTCAAGGCTGTTTTCTCAAAATGAGTTTCCGCTCACACTCTGAGCTCAAAAACTCCACTTCAGAAGCACGTACATACACCAAACTTTCTAGACTTATGCCTAACTATATGTCGAAGATTTCTACAGAGGGGTTTGTTGATATATTATTCCTAGCCTGACTTACATGACATTTTATGCCTAAAAACATGAAAAAAAGCGATTTTTTAGGGCTAGTGACATAATTTTCTGATTTACAGGAAAACAAAAGTAGATATTCATAAATCCCTCTGTAAATGTTTTCCCATCTAATATTTGAACACAATGAAAACATAATTTTGAACCTGGCTGTATCCAATGCTCAGGTTTTGTGCCTTAAAATGTATGCAAATTAGCGCATATTTAATTAGATAATGCCTAATTTGCATATGTAAACATTAAATTACAGCAAACTTGTAATACATTTTTTTCTCATATTATAATCAACTGGGGAAGTTTCATAGTGATATCTGCTTGTTAAAAATTTTACCCTATTCACCTGTAGTGTCTCGCCTTAATCTTTAACACTTCAGAAATACCATACTTCAGCATATGATGTATAGCTTAATGATCTACTATTTAGGCTACAGTATTAGTGTAATCATGCACAAACTGAATTGACTTGACTTTAAGCACATCATTAACACCATCTCTGAGGAAAAGTGAGATTTTGATACAGCCAGAGTGAAGACATTGATTTCAATTGCTTTTAATTTATTTGGCAAACAAGTAGAATGTGTTATTGCCATCTACAGGAACTTCTGTGCCTTTGTAGCATACTAAGATTGACTGAAATATTACGGAATATTTTATTTCTACACATAGCTTAGCCTACCCAAGCTATGCAAAATAGCTTATAGGCTACCACATAACATTGACAAGCCTTGTAAATGCTCACTTTCTTTCCTGTCTCTGCCAAATTTGAACGCTCCTCTAGTTTCTCTCAACAAGGCTATTTAATCACTGAAACTGAACGTTAAATCTTCCATGTGAGGTAGACCCAACACACATTGTAATATTTTGTTTCCGAGGGCTTTTGAGATCTAGGGTTATTACCTTTCAGTAAAATTAGTTATTATTAGCCAAGTACACATCTCCCCTGCATATATGAGAGTTCGTCAGAGCCGTGCCACTGGAGGAGGGGCCTGTCATTTAGTCTCCTATTCCCCTTAATTATTGCAAATATAAACTTAGTTGCGATTTCCAAACAGTTTTTGTGAGGGCTACTTTGCTAATATTTGGGAAAGTAAGGAAGGGCCTGCGACTGCACCGCCAAAGCTGCTAAAGTGTCGCAAGTGCGCAGCAAATTAACTTCAGAAACAATACATTTTAGCTCACGATATTCAGACTGGCCCATCCTCCCGAAGCTCCCGATTAGCCTGTACTAGCATATTTACGTGTTGCACAATGCTTGCACAGTCGCAGTTCTATCTACCTAAATCCAAAATGTTAGCACAAACCACACTTATGCGACGCTGGTGCATCCTCCAACTCCAGGCTGCCTATGTTATCCCTCCCACTTGCCATTTCTGCACGTAACGCGCAGCACTCCACACCTTTCATGCGAAAGGGGGAAAAACTGTCTGGGGTCATATATGAGTATGAGGCTACATTACGCACGCCATGAACCGTCAAAACCGTGCGATACACACATGCTCCGAACCGATATAAGCGAACCGAATGGTTTAGATTTTTTTCATGAGTTTTTGACACCAGCTTCCAAAGGGCTTTTGGTCTCTACCCACCTCCTCTATCCAACACCAGCGCCATTTATTCTTTATACCTTTATCGACAATTTTGGTGTCTTCCCCTGGCTTCATAAAGATGTACTCTATGACTTTGGCTACGTTTTGCGTTGCCAGTGTGAGAAACACAAAAGAAACTCGCACGTGGAGTGACTGCTGAATCAATCTGATTGGCCAAAACCCAAGACCCTATTACCGATTGGCTTAAGTAGGCCTACTGGTGTGGTTTAGTGAAAGTGCCTCTCAGATCTTGGGAATTGTCAGAATCACCTGATTTTTTTTTTTCTGCAGACACGTCAGTATCAGGCCTGGTAGTTGTGCAGTTGAAATCAGGGAAACCGGATGATAAAACCAGATCTAGTGTGTGCCCTTTCTAATGAGTTGGGCCTAAACTTGATTGAATTAAATTAAAAGACTCTACAAGACTTAAAAAAACACAGTGACCATAGGCTTAGTTGGACAGCAAATGTGAATGTTAAAATCCCCTAAAAACAATATCCTATCAGAGCAAGAGGCCACGACAGACTAGAGTTCAGAAAATTCCTGAATAAAAATACTACTGGTTTTGGGAGGTCTGTACACCAGAGCATATAGGACAGGAGTAGACACATTTATCATCATAGTGTTCCACCCCACCTCTGTGATCATGAAATACATGACAATAAATACATTTTAGTTACCTACCTTAATGTCTGCAGTTTGCAGTGGGGACTAGACAGTCCTTTAGAAAGAAGTTGAACTCCAAAATCTCTCAGGTCATTGTTACTCAGGTCCAGCTCTATCAGGGAGTTTGGTGACTGCAGAAGCGGGGCCACTAACTCACAAGACTTACCTGTGAGTTTACAGCCAGCAAGTCTGTAAGACAATGTGACAAACGACAATGTATTGCTCATTGATGATAGAGAAAAGATACTGTTAAACTTTCTCTCTGAATACTCTAATGCAGTTATATATAATATACTGTATTATACAACAATTGGGTTCTATGGAACTATTTATTTGTTTCTGATTGGTCGAGAGACGTTCCATGAGTTGGAATATACTTGGACATTTCAACTCAGACTTTGCACAGCTAATAATAAATCACTCCGCAATACCATGCGAAGATTCGACACAATGTTCTCATATCCCAGCTCTCCAGTATTTTAAGCAATGGGTTACTCCTAGCACACCTTGATGAAACAGTGCCTCACCACATCTGTGGATTAAGCCACGCAGTCAACTCAATGTAAGTAAGATAAACAAGGATGCTAATTGTTCTCAGCATTGCCAGCATTGTGTACTATATGATTGTCACTTGGAGGAGACTTGTAGATAACTAACATAACATAGCATAGCAGCTAACCGCTGCTAACGTGCTAGCCTCGTCACGACTCACGTCAGAAAAGCTATGGGGCTGTGCACAGTAGTGTAACATTTATTCACCATAAATTAATAAAGTTGAGTGGTTCTGCAATGTAGGCTATGTTTTATGTTTGACATGACATGGGCCAGCGTCCTTGTAACATGCAGCAAAGCTAGATATGAATGTGGTTTCAGCCCGACTTTCAACTAGCCTAGAAATCTAGACGGACCCTAGCGGCAGCAACACCCTACTCATTGGCATCTCATCCAAAGAAATAAACAGCCTACAATATATTCAAAACAATGCTGCTAGGGTGCTCAGCCATACTAGGGGATCACATCAATTGCACTAATCGATACGTTCTTCCTAACTGTTTACACTGTGGGACAAATTGCAGTGCCCCCCCCCCCCCCCCACCAACATTATAAATCAATTGTATTCACCATATTGCTATGTAGCATAGTAATATTATCTTACTATGTCTCAATTAAATTTAATCACAATCACAAATTGTATCACAAAAGGTCTCAATGCCTCTACAATAGAGGTCTGCGCGGGACTGATTTTTCAGTCCCGCGCCCGCCCGCTCCCGCAATATTCTGTCCCGCTCCCGCATTAATGTGTCATTTTTAGTCCCGCTCCCGCCCGCATCTGTAACATGATGTCCCGCTCCCGCCCGCTAAAGCCCGCATGCAGGAGGGATAGCCTGTTCAGTTTTTCTTTCTGTCTCACCAAAGGAGCACACACACCTGAGAAAGCACCTCTCTCATCCCGCCCGCTCCCGCAAAGAGCTTTCAAAAGTTGTCCCGCGCCGTCCTCTTTTGCGTCGGCCTCTACTCTACAACTGTTAAAGACCTGACCTTATCCAATCATTTCTGTGTATTCTTTGATGTGTCTATGTCCCGACACACTCAGAACAGATCTATGATGGTAAAAAAGGAGAATCATAAATGATCAGACATGTGCTCTCTTTGTGCAAGCACTTTCATAGAAGACTTATGGATGGCATGGCATTGCTCCATTACAATTCAAGAAGGTTAAGGACAAACAGAAAGCACCATGGAATCAAAATCCAGTGGTTAAACTACTAAAAAAGATAGTATAGGAAGACTGAAAGAAAATTACGTAAATACAAACTTCAGATTCACTATGAAATCCATAAAGAGATGCTCTGCACATATAACAATAAATATGCCAAGCAAGACAGACTTTCTGTAGAAAAGTATTTATAAGAAATTATTTCAGATGTACAACTTCTGATGCATTAGTTTACATTTGGGTTTACGAATGCACGAATGTTGCTGCATTTTGCATCACCTGAAGCTGTTACAAAATGCAGCATCTAGGATTCTCAAAAACTAAAATAACTGACCACATTACTCTGATTCTTAAGTCCCTGCACTGGCTTACAGTAAAGCACTACTGCTTGTTTATAAATCAGTAAATTAACCTAAATACCCATCAGACATGTGTAGCCAGGTGAACTTTTTACAGCTGCCAGGCGGATTGTGTGCATCTGGGGGCGGGACTGATAATGAGCAACAAATGTCTTCCTGTTTAAAACACGGTCTTCCGGCGTCATTTGTTTGTAACGTGTTGCCGGCGTCGGAAGGCTGGAACTGCTAGTGGTACATCGGTCGTTGAGCGGTATGTAAAGGCTTTTGTTATGCTGCATGTGGTTATCAACTACGAAGGTACCATGTTGCCCTCGGCTAGTGTTCTTAAGTCATGCGTGCTTGTTGTTTTTTAGAGAATCACTTCAGACAAACCCTGGGTGGTAGCCAGTAGCGTTAGCGTTCTTCACCAGCTGTGCAAGGTAATGGTGTCTCCCTTGTTTGTAATAACTCAATGCTGCAGCGAGCTCCGACATAGTAAAGATCATGACTGTTTGTTAACGTTAGTTTGTTTCACTAGAGTATGCCGAAAGCCTGTCCCCCTCCTACCTCGGCTCACCTCTTGTGATGACCGGTCATTGACTTTTTAAGGTAGGCTTATGTATACATGTTGTCTGTGATGTGCAAGTGTCACGGTGACTTATTATGGAGTGATGGTTTATTGAAGCCTCTTAAACGAAACATGTTTTCCCCCTACAGGCCTTCGAATTAAGGGCAAGGGGTTCTGACCACTGTTTTCTCCATGTTGTTTTGTTTGAGTTCTAGTATCGTAGCCAGCCTTTAATTTGGGTTGTTGAGGCCCCAGCCGTGGCGCAACCGGCTGGGGCACCTGCACCGTACGCCGGCGACCCGGGTTCGATTCCCGCCCCGTGGTCCTTTCCGGATCCCACCCTGACTCTCTCTCCCACTCACTTCCTGTCATTCTCCACTGTCCTGTCATTAAAGGCATAAAAAGCCCCCCAAAAAATATATACTAATTTGGGTTGTTGATATCGTTTGTCTGTGTGTGTGTGTGTGAGTGCGCGTGCGTTTTCGTACGGGCAGGAGCTTTGTCTGTTTGTTTGTTGGTTTGTTTTGGGTTTTCTTAACTACTTAATTTCTTTTGTATTTTGCCCCTTTCTCCTCTCTTTGTCCATCTACGGCCTGTGGCCTACTGAACTTCACCTAGTCAGCCAAACCTGTGTAGTAGCTTTGTGTGAGCACTTGTTAGTGTGGGTTGACAATTGCTGTGTATCCTCGTGTGATGAAATTACTTCCTTAGGTCGAATGGTGTGTATTTCGAAGTAACTTTGTGTGAATTATAGCTTAGTCCATCACTTCCAAGCTGGATTCCATAAAGGTTGCGGTCTGACTGAGATGGAGTGGGTGGGTGTGGGCCCATATTACTTAAGAGTTGGGGGCATTTGTGTCTGTTTATGGTATTTTGTCTTTATTTTGGTTGTGTGTATTTTCTTTTGTTATTGTTATGTGCATCATGTACTCTCTCCCCTTCTAAAGAAAACCAAGAAACTTTCTAAGAAAAGACAAGAACTAAAAACAAATAAACTATTTATTGACTGAGACAGCCTCTATGTTCATTTACTTGAATAGCCTGCTCTGGTAGATTATATACTGCAACCAAAACACTTTGCTACACATGCTTCAGCAGTTCACACCTTCTCAGCTCTCAGGAGAAAAACCTGTTAGTAAAACCTGCTGTTAGAACTAAACATGGTGAAGCAGCTTTTAGCTGCTATGCGGTTCAGCTCTGGAACCAACTTTCGGAAGACATCAAAAAGGCCCTAACTGTAGCCAGTTTTAGCCACTTTTTTATACTTAAGACCAAATTGTTCTCAGATGCCATTTGCTAACTGCACTGAGTTACAAACTCTGAATCTGCCTTTAAATTATTCTACCTTGTGTCTTTTAATTTGTCTTTTTATTTATTATTCTTTATTTTTAAAAGATTTACCTTTTGGATTTAATGTTTTCTTTTTTATGACCTTTACATTTTAAATTATTCTTTGACTATTGCCCTTCTATGCTTTTATTTGCTATTACTTTTTGCTTTTGTTTATGTAAAGCACATTGAATGACCTCTGTGTATGAAATGTGCTATGTAAATAAACTTGACTTGACTTGATGTGACTTGACATCACCGACAGCACCTTTTTTGATAATTGAGCCAGTAGATAAATAACTGTTCAGAATATATCTGTAGCCTAGGGTAGGCTTCTGCAGAAAACAATGTTGTTGGCGATTTAATACTATCTAGCGACGTTTTCAACAGGCTACGCAATAGAGGCTTAGACAACTATGACCCACGTTTTGGTTTCGTAAATGAATTTGCCCTACTTCTTGACTGCAATGTAGTCAATTGACTGCTTGACAGGTTATTTGTATTTTTCTGTACAATAAACAAATACATCTGCTTTATGCTGCAGAATTATGCACTTGGCCAGCCTATAGAACGGGCACATTTTGGAGAGAATAGAGAATGTATGCACCCAAGAATCTGTAGGCTATTTGTGGCGGGTTACCAGCAAACAATGTTTAATTAACTCAAGACCTCAAACATTTTATAAACAATAAAAACAGAAAGGATGCAGCAGGCAGCAAATGTAGAAGAGTAATTTCCAGTGAAAGAACAAAATGCTGAATGAAGCCCAAAACTATGAAGGCATATCTGGCAAGTTGTTATTTTATGAAGACGTAAATGGTTGCGCTATAGGTCAAGTTTGCAAGAAGGAGACATAACGTGTGAGCATGCCACACTATCCAGGGACGCTCTCACACAGCTGTGGTAGGGGCAGGAGGATTACTGTCAGCGCATGGCTTTATAAAATTCTTCAACAGAAGCCTTATTAAATAAAGGCCTGTGGTTTACGCAGCCTACAGTTAGTAGGCTAAATAACACACCCGCCACAATATGCGGTATGATGATTTTTTACGAGCAAGATGTTTTTTGGTGCCCTACGCACATTGCATGTTCTTAAATAACAATGAAATATCATCAGTAATATTCGACCATTATTTTGTGTAATTCGGCTTTGCATTGGATTAGACACCAGGGGCCATATTCACAAAGCCTTTTATCTTACCACTAGGAGTACTCCTAAATAGCAATAAAAGATTTTAGCTAGGAGTTTCTCTTATTAAGTTATTCAGAAAGCCTTACATACCTACTCTTAGTAAGGAAAAATGACAACTCCTAAACTAAGAGTGAGTCTTGATTGCTATGGATGACGTCATTACTCATACACGAGCTTGACTGAGGTGACCACCTTGATTGGCTGATGATTGTAACGCTGTAATGAATCCAAACACCTCCCTTACGATGATGAGTGGCAGGTGACAGGTCTGAGAATGCGTGCGCTACACAAGGACGGAAGATGATGAATAATTGAATAAAAAGGCCTAGCCTAAATTAATCAAGAGTAAGGCAAAACAAATAGCCTAGTAGCCTAATGAAACATACGGATTGATGCAGTATCTTTGTAACATTATTAAATTAATCTGTTACTATGCCTATGTCTACGTTTGCAAAGAGGAGAACATTTTAATTTGATTCACAATAACGTTACATTTAATTTACATGTTGACAATAAGTAGCCTAGTTTTGGCTGTTGTTGGTGGCGTTATTGCATGTTTGTTATGCCTACAATGTAAAATTGCTTCCTCACGATTGGAAGCTCATGTAGCCGCATAGGATTTCAAAACGTGGCGAAATGCCACAAAAAGTGGTTTGTGAATAGGTCTGTGAGTTAGGAGTCCTCTTGACTTCTTCACAGAGGTGGAAAGGTGTGATTTGTTGGGATCCCCCCCTGTCAAGCAATATAACCATACAAACGCACAGCCTGCACTCATTGTTTCAAAGGGAGTAATTTCGGCTTTTTCGGAACTGGCCATTGTAGGCTACATAAAAATTAACTTCCAAAACTAACAAAACATATTTATCTTCTTTCAGTGAATTCAAAAGTTTCCAAAAAGTTAAAAACAGATGACGTGATGCACGTCATTGAAAGAATGCGCAAATAATATAGCCTAGATATTCCAATATATTCGAATACATGTGTTTATTTTTAGAGGGAAAATTCGAACGTCTTTTCTGAGCAATTTTTACAGCCATAGTCCACTGTAGGCTACGCCAATCGGCTATTACTGTAACACCTTCCACCTAGCCCCGGTGAGTGGGGGCACTATAATGCGTGTGAAATAGCACCATTGAGTAGCCTATGCAAATAGCCTTAAAATCCTTAAACCTGAGAGAGGAGGAAAAGGGCGCGCACGGGTAGGCCCGAAACGTTAGGAAATCGATTAAAAATAGGATTTCAGTCCCTTCCAGTAAAAAAGTCATCCAATGCATATGTAAATTAGGTAAATAATGCAATCTCAACGAAACCAAACTCTGATGACTGGCAGCAGTATGTTGAACGGCTGGATTTCTACTTCGCGGCTAATGAAATCACGGATGCAGGACAAAAGCGGGCCATATTCCTGAGTGCATGTGGAGGGAAGACATATGCCATTCCGCGGAATTTGTGTCAGCCGGTTAAGCCGGGAGATAGCTCCCTGACAGACTTATTGACGCTTTTCAGCTCTCACTTCGCACCAAAGCGCAGCGTCATTGTAGAACGTTTTAAGTTTCATTCAAAAGTCAGACAACAAGGCCAGTCAGTCGCAGCCTTTGTAGCTGAACTAAGGAGACTCACAGAACTCTGTGCATTTGGAACATCACTCAGTGAGCTGCTTAGGGACAGACTGGTGTGTGGCATAAACAACGACCACATCCAACGCCGTCTGTTAGCAGAACCGGATGTTAAACAGACTTTAGCGAGGGCAATGGATTAAGCGACAGCTATGGAAACAGCGCTGAAAGATGTAGCTGAGTTGCAGCAGCCTCGAACAGAGGGGCCTGTTCACAATCTACAGCCTGTGGCCTCAAGTCAGAAACCGTTTGCTGCAGGGTGTTTTAGATGTGGCGGAACTCACGGGCCTGCAGACTGCCGTTTTGTAGACGCAGTTTGTCACAACTGCCGGAAAAGAGGACATCTGGCGAGAAAATGCAGGCATCCCAGACAGAACAGAGGGAACGCACGGGGTGCAGCCCACATGCTGGAGGAAAATTATGAAGTCGAAGACTGCACTCACATGCTGTACAACCTGAGGGAGGACAATAGGGTAGAGCCATATAAAGAACAACTCTCAGTGAATGGACATGACCTGATGTTTGAAATTGACACAGGTGTAGGCGTGACAATCTTGAATGAGGACACATATAGGCAGATGGGGGAGGAAAACTTCATCCTGCTAAAATAAACCTCTACACTTACACCAGAGACAGAGTAGATGTGTTAGGCAAGATGTATGTACAGGTCATCTACAAGGGGCAGATAAAGCAGCTGCCATTACTGGTGGTTAGAGGGCAGGGCCCAAACCTGATGGGCAGAGATTGACTCAAGGCGATTAGACTAGTTTGGACAGCCATTTTCAAACTGCAAATGTAAGTGAGCAGCAGGAGTTAAATGGTCTACTCTCAGAACATGGGGAAGTGTTTAAAAGTGAGCTGGGCACTTTAGTGGGTGCTACTGCTAAGATCTACGTAGACCCAGAGGCCAAGCCTCGGTACTTTAAAGCTAGGCCCTTGCCATATACACTAAAGGAGAAGGTTGAAACAGAGTTAACCAGATTACAGAGAGAAGGCATCATAGAGCCTGTGAGTTTTTCGGAGTGGGCAGCCCCAATAGTTCCCATAGTAAAACCAGACAAAACCATAAGAATATGCGGGGACTACAAAGTCACAGTGAATCCAGTGTCCAGGTTAGACAACTACCCGATTCCGAAGACAGAGAACTGTCGGTGCTGGGAGGGGGCCAGAGGGTCACAAAACTAGACATGTCTCAGGCTTACCAGCAACTTCTATTGGATGAAAATTTCAAAAGATTCACAACAATAAACACACATCGTGGACTCTACCAGTACAACAGGTTGCCCTATGGGGTGTCATCGGCCCCAGGCATTTTTCAGCGCACTATGGATAACTTACTACAAGGACTTTCTCAAGTAGTGGTAAGAGTAGACGACATCCTGGTGACTGGGGACGATGATGCCAGTCACCTTCAGAACTTAGGGACAGTACTGGAAAGACTGACAGCAGCAGGACTCAGGAGAGACAAATGTCTGTTCATTGCACCAGAAGTTGTGTATCTGGGGTACAGAATTAACCACAAAAGGATTCAACCAGTGGCTGACAAAGTTCAAGCAATTGCAAACGCTCCTCCACCAACAAACCCAACACAGCTGAAGTCTTTCTTGGGAATGCTTAATTATTATCACCGATTCTTGCCAAATGTGTCCACCGTGCTTGAGCCTCTACATGAACTCCTGAGAAAAGGAACACCATGGAAATGGGAAAAACGTCAGTCAGGCATTCGCGGCAGCAAAAGCGTGTCTCCAGTCAGAGCAACTGCCGGTGCATTTTGATGACACTAAATCCCTCTACCTGTCCTGTGACGCATCACCATATGGTGTGGGAGCAGTTTTATCCCACAGGTTCCCAAACGGCACAGACAGACCCATAGGATACATGTCACGGTCACTGTCATCAGCAGAACGGGGGTATTCTCAGTTGGAGAAGGAGGCTCTAGCGATAATGTTCGGCCTAAAGAAATTCCACCAGTACCTGTTTGGAGAGCACTGTACCATTGTCACAGACCACAAGCCGTTGCTTGGCCTGTTGGGTGAAAACAAGGGCATCCCGCAACTGGCGGCTGCCAGGATGCAAAGATGGGCATTGACACTGGCAGCCTACGAATACACCTTGGAGTACAAGGAGGGCTCAAAGCATGGGAATGCAGATGCTCTGAGCAGGCTTCCGCTGCCAAGCACACCCATGGTCACACACAGAGAAGGGGAGGTGGTGATGCTCCTGGAACACATGAATGGCACACCGCTGCAAGTCAAACAGATTCGGGACTGGACTCGGAGAGACCATGTACTGTCCAGAATACAGCAGTGGCTCATGCAAGGCTCTTGGCCAGATGTGTGCACAGACCCTAAAATGCAGCCCTATGTGAGACGACAACATGAACTCAGTGTGGAGGATGGGTGCATACTGTGTGACTGAGTGGTAATACCACCTCAAGGGAGACAGACCATGATTGAAGAGTTGCATGAAGCCCATCCAGGAGTTTCTAGGATGAAAGCATTGGCCCGCAGCTATGTGTGGTGGCCGAACATGGACACAGATCTGGAGACAGCAGTACGCATGTCATGCGTGTCAGTCCAACCAAGCCACCCCAGCATCAGCACCGTTACATCCGTGGGAGTGGCCTAACCAACCATGGATGAGGCTGCATCTGGATTTTTGTGGGCCAGTGTTGGGAAAAATGTTTCTGATTGTCATTGATGCCTACTCTAAGTGGATTGAGCCCCACTCAATGCAGACCATAACGTCAGCCTCGACCATAGAAGTTGAGGACCATCTTCGCCACCCATGGAATTCCAGCTGTTGTGGTCAGCGATAATGGGCCAAGCCTGGTCAGTGCTGAGTTCAAACAATTCCTACAGAAAAATGGCATAAAACACGTAACTACAGCACGTTACCACCCATCCTCAAATGGCTGTGCAGAGCGTGTTGTGCGCGTGTTCAAGGACGGAATTAAGAAGATGGGGGAGGGGAGTGTGGAGATCAAGTTAACCAGATTCTTGTTTAAGTATCGATCAACCCCTCAGACCACCACTGGAGTCACACCTGCTGAGCTCCTCATGAACCGGAGAATCAGGACTCAGATAGATAGTGCGGCCATCACTAGGTGACTAGTCGGACTGAAACAGGCCACACAAAAAGAATATCATGACCAGCATGCCGAGGACCGGGCGTTCACACAGTCTGACCCATGTCTGTCTATGTGAGAGGGTACTCGGGCCAAAAGTGGATTCCGTCCATGTTCATGGAGAGGACGGGACCAGTATCATGGAAGGTGAAAACACAGGATGGTAAGCTGGTAAGACGACATCAGGATCAAATTCGTCCACGGTATGATCAGAAACTGACGGAGGCCACCAGTCTCCAAGAAGAAAGTTTACCGGTGGATCCGACGGGCCCACCTCTGGCAGAGCCTGAGCATCGGGCACCAGAGACTGTTGAGCAAGCACCCCCTGAACAGTGTCTGGAGGAGGGTGTGCGTCATCAAATGAGAGTTAGGAAGGCACCTAATTATCTCAAGGATTATGTCCTTTCTGGGGCAGAATAAACCCCGTAGGTGCATCGAGGAGGGTAGTCAACCCCTACCTCGTAGTTAGAGTTTGATGTTCATTGTTTGAAAAAAAAAAAAAGAAAAAAAATGTGTTTCTTTGTGGACTATGGGGGGAGGGAATGTTGCATCGTGAATGTTAGGCAGTCAGAACCACTAGGGGGGTCAAGTGAGACAGGTCAGGGAGTGATCTACAGGATGCTAGAAAGTGATGTAGTGTATGCCTGAAGTTGGAAAGGAATAAACACATTTAAGTTAACCGTGAAGCCTAGTCACTTTATTACAGTAATGATCAATTCTGAGCTGCGTGACATCTGCTGCAGCTCTAATTATGAAAAGCCAAGTGGATTGTATGTGACTTGTCTGTTCTGAAAACCTATATAACCCTTCGGAAAAACAATTCAAAGACCTGTTATTTTCATTTTTGGATTAGACTAGCCAGTCTCTATGCTGTTTTCATGGACAGCAAGACCCGCTTCATTCATTGTTTTAAATAACGTTGTTTGAACGATTTTGTAGTTAGGCTACTGCAAATGTAACACCCTCGTTTCTATGAAACTGGAAACAACTGAACCAGGAGACTTTGTCACAAGACAAAACAGATGTCTCAAAGCCCATTAGATTAACGTGAGCCTGATGTGGTTTAGATTTTTAAGACAAATATTTGGTTAGACTAGGCTAGCTAACTTTACACTGACACAACGTAACAATGCTCTGAAGTCGCGGTCAACATGAAATCCAAAACTTTTTGATCACCAAGTTGAAATTTCCAGCTCAACCACAAATAATTCCGATTCTTTTTAATATCATTTAATAACTAATTCATTGTTGATTTAGGCCTATAGGCCTAACTCGGCCTACTTAGCAACACTATTGAACACCACTTAAAAGTTCAACGAAGAGTTGCCATTGCTGCTGCTGTGCTGAATAGATGTGGACGGCACGGCAGGGCATGCCCAATGAAAATAAATTAACGCAACGCAACACAACACAGACCCCGCTTCTCTCGCGTCAGTCACTGACAGTAGAATAAATGCATGGGGAAGAACACTTCGATGATAAGCGCCGCGCAGCAGCAGTTTGTGACGTTGTTTATTAGTGTAACCTCATGTATGAAAACTAGTATTGCCAGGCAATACTAGCCTTTGAAAAGTAGTATTGCCGTGGCAATACTGGTGAAGGCAGCCATGTCCTGAAGTAGCCTAAAGCATGTAGGCCCCCCATACTCAAATAGCGGCCCGCGGGCCTTTTGTGGCCCTTGGGGTATCTATTAATGGCCCTCGAGCTGTTTTGAATTTTTTTTTTTAATTTAACAAATAAATAAATAAATAATATATATATATATTTTTTTTTCAATCTCGCTGCCCGCTCTTGTTTTGAAAGCGCGCGCCGCAATCTCAATACGAGGCTGGGGGTTGCCTCCATGGCAACAATAAACAATTAGCACTCCAGTCGAGCCCTCCCAAACTCGAGACAGTGGCCCTTTTTTTCAATGCCCAGTGTTCTAGCCTTGCTAGGACATGAAACGCCCAGTGATTGGATACTCTTTGGTGAACTCCGTGGAGTATCCAATCACCAGGCGTTTCACGTCCTAGCAAGGCTAGAACACTTGGCATTGAGATGGCCCCAGTCACTCTCAGCAGCAGTCACACGTTTACCGACCGGAGCCGTAATGGCATGCTCGAAATTTGCCCCAAAAAGAAAACCGGACAGCAAAAACCGCCAGTTCCAACCAGAGTGGACAGAAAGGTTTGCGTTCTTTCTACCACCGTCCAGCACTCGCCCTCTGTGCTTAATATGTCAAGAATCTGTCGCGGCAATAAAACTAAGCAATGTAAAATATGTTCTAAATGTTATAGATAAGTTATATTGTTATGATACGTTATCGTACACGGTCCCAATAAATGGCCCCTTGAGTCACTGAAAAAAAAAATTGTGGCCCCTCATCATTTCTATTTGAGTACCCCTGATGTAGGCTAATGATTCCTAAAACATATACGAAGTCCATTCTGTGGCTATTGAAATTTGGGTATATCGTGTTAACTGTAACCCACCCTCTGAAATAGGGTTTCTCAATGGGGGCGGTACCACCCCCTGGGGGGTGTTCGTACAACCTAGGGGGGCGCTGGGAACGTGAGAGGTTATTTTTAAATTTTTTTACATTTTAAACTTTCATGGTTTTCACATATTTTTGGTGCAAAAATAGGCTACCTGAAATAAATAGGCTATTTTCATTCATGGGTTTCTAACCCCTCTCCCGTCCCAGCTACATTTTACTATGCTCAGTGTCATACAGTGCAGTTCGGGCCTGCACACGCCCGGACTCACGTCCCCCAGCCCCAGCTATTGTCATCTCTATAGTAACGCCGATAAACATAACCCAAGTTCGCTGCTTTTTTTTTTTTTACCCAAACAGTCTCCTATTGCTTCTAACAGTGGGCTAAATCTTCTTATTTTTTAATCTTCTTAAATTTTCTTATAATTCCAGAAGAAACCAAAACAGCACAGAAATGGGGTGTAGTTTTTTGTTTGTTTTTAATTGTGTGTGTGTGGGGGGGGTGGGGGGGGGCAGAGGATTAAAGTAAGGTCAGGGAGGCGTTTGCTCAAAAAAGGTTGAGAACCACGACATGATATTTTAACTTTATTCTCGAAATGTCTCTTAATAATATTATTATACCCAACAACTAGTGCACAAAAGATTAAGTTTGTATCTAAGCTTAAAAACAGGGTCATGAGTCTCATAAAATGCAGATCCTTGGGTCATTACTTTTGAACGATTCATGCTAGACTTTTGAAAAATTCAGAGTATTCTAAACTGTTATTTGTCTTCAACTTCTAAAATGAAAAATAACTGGTCTACAGTTAAATATTTGTCAAGTTATGACTTGCGGAAAATTGTGTTTATGAAAAATGCAAGTATGTTTTGCCCACAAAATCTTCCCAATGAATCCCATCAGATCTTTTTAATTTATTTTTAGTACTTTCTCAATTAGACTGAATGGACTGAACTTGTTAAATAAAGTAAATGTGGTGCACCCAAATAGGTGAACACAGGTGTTGTGGTTTATTTACTGCATTTGTATTTTTATATTATTCATCTAGAACGGCACTATGCCTAATAGGACTTTTATTTTTCAATATTATATTATTACTGTATTTTTATATTATTACTTTAGAACAGCCTATAGTGCCTAGGAGGTGCAGTTGCGTCTGGGTTGCTATGGGAGCGGACCACCGCCTTGCCCTCAGATGCACTTTAGATGAAAAACTGACAAGAAGCAGCCTGTGTCATCTCCTTGTTTTTCCACCTGTTTCACAGGTTAGTACTGTATAAACGCCGTCCGTTTCATTGTGTCTGCAACTCATGACTGATGTTTGTTTGATAACTTGTTTTTGTGTTATTGTGAACTTTTAATTTAAAAGTTATATTAGAAAATTTGCCATCGTATGTAGCAGCTAGCAGAGGTTAACGTTCAGCAGCCGTCTCGCGAGCTGTCTGTGGCGGCAAACTGATGCGCTTCAGACGGTTAGCTGCCGTCTGTTAGCTAGCTGGATCCTTTGAGATCCTGTTGACATTCACATAGCTAACTGCTAACTTAGCGTCGTGAGCTCCCGTACACTGTTTTTAGACACGGTTATTTCACAAAGTTTGATGAGTATAAATACGTTCACCCACTGCTTTTATGAAAAAAATATTTTATGATGTTTGATGAATATAAGTAAGGTCAAGACACACTGGTTATAAGATATAGAATTTAACGAAGTTTTAAGAGTATAAATAGATAAATACACACTGGTCATAAGACATGATTATTTGGATAAGGAATAAGAAATAAATAGATATGTTGATAGAAGGAATAGTATTTTGTAAAGTATGAAGACTCTGAATATGTTATGAAACACAGTTTTGATATAACAGCTATCTTGAAGTAATGAATGTAAATACACTAAGCCATGACACTGGAATGAATGTTTGTTATCTGAATCATATTGTATACGTAATGTAACTAGTGCCTTTGATATTGCTGTTTTGTATGTACTGTATATTTAAACGGGTTAAGTGTTTTATAGTATTGAATCTTTATGTGCTATTCTCTGACTTTTGCTACTTTACAAGTTCAAGTTTCACTTTATTTATCCTTAGATAAGGAAATTTAGTGTGCAACAGGGTGTCTAAAACACATACACAGTAAAAGCACCGGCAGATGCCAACAACATTGACAGCACAGCACAGGACACACAACAACGGCACAGGACACACAACAACAATGGAGACACTCTTTGGACAATTGGACAGTACACAGGTACATCTGTTGTTATCAGCATGGACAGAATAAATAAGTAATAAATAATCACATAATGTATAAAAGATACAAGAAATCAGTCAAGTGAATTCAGGTTCCTGATAGCCACAGGAATAAAAGAATCTCTGGCACGTCTAGTTCTCAGTAGAGGAAACCTAAAACGGCGACCTGAGGGGAGCAGATTAAACTCCCCAAAAAGTGGGTGATCAGGGCAGTTTAAAATTTGGTTAGCCTTACCCCCGACCCTATTATCATATAAATGTTGGAGCTGTGGTAACTGTACCCCAACCACCTTAGACGCGACATTAAAGGGATACCAGGCAAGCATGATGCTTTTTCTCTATGAAACTCCCCCTAGCGTCTGTACGTGTCAATACCAGAGGCGATTGCTCTAAGACTACAGGGGAAGCTCAGCCTCCTCTAAAATATCACGGAAAATCGCATCAAATAACACTATTACATTAGCTTCTAGCCTACTATTCCAAATAGAACATGCTGAAAACATGTTCATCTTCATGGCTAGTTTGTTCAGCAATAAGGTTTTGCCGGTCATTTATCGTGATTTCGCACCCGTAATACATTGCTGTGACGACGCGATCCATAAAAAAAACCATGCAAAAAACCCATAGACGCTCGGCTTCACTGGACTTTCAATGGCACTACAGAGTGGGCTGATCTCAGTGCAGAAAAGCTACACGTTTATTGGACAAACGCCACAAAATCGTCATTTCCAGGGAAGCCCGGCGTCTCTGGGAGTGAATGGGACAGTGGGATGGCCCGGACGCCGAGCTTGTGTATGATGATTGGAGGAACCGTCATAGAGGCTGGACTCTTTTTGATTAACAGCATATGTCGCGATCTGACAGGAAGTGGTTCAAGTTCAAGGCAGGGATGCGTTAACGTTAGTGTTAGCAGGTGAAGTCGAGAGACAAGGCAAGTTGCAGCTCAAATTCTCATAATTTGGGAGCAATACAGTCGGTTTCAATTTGTCTTTGTAAATAGCATACTGTAAATAAAACCGTAATGTGGAGTTACAGAGTGTGTGGCTTTTGTTCCAGTTGTGTATTTAGGCTAAATTAGGTAGCGCGCTATATAACGGTGTAGGCTACATTATGCCATGTCTGCCATGCCAACTCTATAGCCTACTGTTTGGGATACTTTTTGTTACTTTTCCTTGTCTTTGCATCTTCCATCAAGGGTTTTCGCTGCTTCTTTGCCGGCTCTGCCATTATACACACGTTTGCAACTATCGCTAGCGTTTCCTTAGCCTACCTCTGTGCTGTGGATGCAGGATGTAAACTGATCCTGCTTCTCGCGATGTCTGAGACTTTGTGAGACTGAAGGTCGGCGGGTACGATACACTGAACTTGCAAGTGGGATATTCTTCCTACAGGCAGTAGGGACGGACGAGAGAGTCTTCATTCGCCCTGTAATGAGTCTTTTAACCATATACCGACTTAGAAAGATGATTAATTAACACAAAAACGTTGCCTGGTGACCCTTTAACCAGCTTTGTTAGCTTATGCTTGCTGGTCATTGAAAGACCACTGTACCACACCACAATACAAAAGGTCAAGACTGATTCAATAAAACACCGGTAAAACAAAGTCATCAGAGTCCTGCACACACTAAATTATTTCATTTTCCGCAAAAAGAAAAGTCTCTATTGGGCCTTTTTACATGCAGCATCTGTGTTGCTCTCAAAAGATAGTTTGCTGTCAATGATGGTTCCTAAATATTTATATTCATCTACCATCTCAACAATCATGTTCTGAATGACAGTTTGAGAAACATTGTGCTGTGTTCTACGGAAATCAATAATCATATAATTTGTCTTGGAAACATTGATAGACAGATAAAAGTTATCACACCAAGCAATGAAATCAACTACAGGACCATGCCCCATCTCATCCTTGTTCAGAAAAGCAATGGTGAAAGAACACACCCATGTGGAGAGCCTGTGGAAGAAAGGGCTTTTGAGGATAAGACACCATTAACCCTAACACACTGCGACCTATTTGACAGAAAGTCCAGTATCCAGCCAATTAAGTTAGGGCTCAAGTTAAAAAGAGCCTTGAGGTATTCAGATGTTGATAAAGGGAATTTAACAAAGTAAGTATTGCATCCTCAACACCCCTGCTAGCCCTATATGCAAACTGGAGGGGATCTAACTGTTCCTCCACCTGTCTCAGTAACTCCTGCTTCACCAACTTCTCAAAGGTCTTCATCACCAATGAGGTGAGAGCTACAGGTCGAAAGTCATTTAAGACCTTGGGGTTCTTACACTTAGCCACAGGAATGATTGTAGAGTGTTTCCAAATCTTTGGCACTGTTTGAGTCTGGATAGATTGAGTGAAAATCACTTTGAAGATCTCACTTAACTGACCAGCACAAGACTTGAGAACTCGACCACTGATGTTATCAGGGCCAGGACTTTTCCTAACCTTGGTTTGTTTAAATAATGATTTGACCTTGGAGACATCAATATCAAAAGCAGAAGAGTCACTGACCAAATAATCACTCATGTGACTGCTTCTCGCACAAAAATCAATGTTAGAAAATCTCATATAAAAGCTGTTTAATTGATTTGCTAGCTGCTCATCAGAATTAAACCCATTCAAAGACGCAGTGTTGTTGCCTTTATGTAGGCCTGTCATTAATTGCATGCCATTCCACACAGACCTGAGATCTGATTCATTGAATTTGGACTCAATTCTACTTTTGTAATGAAGTTTAGCCTTAGCGATTTCAGCTTGCACAACCTTCTTTATTTCAGCATATGCACTCTTGTCACCACTATTAAAAATAGACCTCTTTTCCCTTAGTAGATTTTTCAGTTCTTTAGATATCCAAGGCTTATTGTTGGGATAAGAAACAACTGTCTTAGTTGGGATCACACTGTCCACACAGAAAGAGATGTAACTGCAATACGGCATCTGTCAGTTAATCAATGCTGCTAGATTAATCTAGAAAGACGGACCAGTCGGTACAGTCAAAACAGCCCCGTAGGGCCAAAGTGCTCTCCTTATTCCACACCTGGACCACACGTGCCTGCACCTTGTCTCTGTGCAGCACAGGTCTGTAAGTGGGGAGGAGATGCACCACGTTATGATCAGAAAATCCTATAGAGGGACCTGCAACAGACTTATAGGCTCCCTTGATAGAGCCATAGCAGAGATCCAATAGGTGACGTACTGGGTGAAACTGCTCAGCGATTTTTTACAGTTGACATGATTAAAATCACCAAGGAAGAAGCATGGGGCATCGGGAGGGATAGATTGTAGTCTCTGAGCTACTGAGAAGATGACGTCAGAAGCCGTTTTGGTGTCCGCTCTGGGGTGAATGTACACTACTGTCAGAAATATTTGGGGGGGGGTTCCCTAGGCAGATAGAATGGTCTAACAGACACTGACAGCAGCTCGATGTCCAGTAACCAGATTTGTTCGCGCACAGTGGCGCCATTGCACCACTTAGGATTGATGTACAGGCAAACACCCCCGTCGTGACGCTTACCCGTCACCTTTGGGTCACGGTCCAGACGGATCGGAACCCAATAACCATCAATGTTCACAGTATGATCCAAGTCAGTAACTGTCAGCCATGTCTCGTCTTTAGAATTCTATTCGGTATGAATGGTTAGTCAGGTGGTTTGCTAAAGGTAGCCTGTACTTAAATACAATGGAATGTCCATGTTATTGCACTATTCAGCCATAGTGGCCTATTTCTCACCGGTATAAAGACAAAAATGTGAATGGATGAATGTATTGAGATACATAAATGTAATGTTAAAGAACATGTTACTGTCTTATTAGAGAATTATTGCACAGACTTTGACATGATTGCTAGTAAATAAAAGATGCACTTTGGATGAAAAACTGACAAGAAGCAGCATGTGTCATCTCCTTGTTTTTCCACCTGTTTCACAGGTACATTATCTTTATTACTGCTGGTACCACTCTTGGGACACGTAATATAAAGTCAACATAAAATACACATCTGTGTTGACATAAAAGTGTAAGTGAGCACATATATTTGGCCCTAAGTTCAGTTTACTCAAAATCCTTTAGCAGCTGGTTGCCTTGCATTTTTAAGTTGGCTTGACTAAAGATTTTGTACAGTGAACCATTAAGCAAAATCGTAAAGAGAAAAGTATTTAGCTTGCAATTGTGGTCATTGGAAAATTATTAAATACCCTTCCTAAATGTCTTCTTTACACAATTACGGCTGAATTGAATTGTGAATTGAATTTGATAGACTTTGATGGATGCTTGACATTGGAACAGTACTTTGGTGGGACTTGATGACGTAACATCCTTCAAAAAGCAGCCTTGAAGGTTCCCACCTTGACTTTGAGAAACAGCCTGAGGTTAGACCTGCTAAGGTGATGATTACTCCCTCCATTATGCCCACACTTGTTTTTCAAGAATCAGAATTATGAGTTGTAATGCTTACTATATCTACAGTCAACCCTAGCAAGAAGCAACAGATAGGAAGATGGACTTCCTGTGAGTGAACTGCGTGTTTGAGCTCTGCACCGTCTCTCCATCCCTGGGCCAAAAAGTGGGGCGTTACAAAGGTACAGACCGGAGCCAAGTTTCCCTTTTTTTTGTACTTTGTTGGGATTAGGGTTGGGTATCGTTTGGGTTTTATCCGATACCGGTGCTAAATCGATACTTTTAAAACGGTGCCGGTGCCGAAACGGTGCCTGAACCGGTACTTTGTTATTAAAATGTTTTAAAGCATGAATTGCTTTTTTTATTGATAAGACAAATTTGAACATGAAATTGAACTGTTATATTCAATTTACTATCAATATCTCATTGCTCCTACGAATAATACATTTAAATGTTAAAACAGCTTGCCATGCATGCACACACAATTACCCAGTGTAGGCGGTTTGCCATAAGGTATGTTAAAACCGCTTGCCATAGAACAATGCCAGGTCATGGACAACGGCATTTGCAAGCAAGCTAATCTAACAGGGAACAGGGACTAACAGTTAATTCAGTGTGTTCCCAAATACTTCAAGAAATGTAATGTCTTAATCCATAACATGCAATAGTTTTGAACATGTTAGGCTACATGTCGGTGTTGAAGTGTTTAGATTCCCAGTGCTGCTAGCCTAGTAGGCATTTTAACAACTATGGCTATGCGCTAACACCAGTCAGCTGAGTTTAATTAGCGATAACTTCGGAGATGGTTTCGTAGACTCTTTGACGGCTCAGTGACATCAGGTATGTAGGCTAACCTACATATTTATGTTTTTTGCCAGCGAACTTTTAACATGATCTTCATATTCATTTTGATGCTATATGGGCCTCATGCACATGAAAGATTAATATCATGCCATTAGAACACACCGTGAAATAAAGTTTTCACCTTACAACTTTGCTGACATTTCAAATAAATGCCAGTTAGCGCATTAGCAAGGATATTGTGTAACATAGGCTACTGTTGATGTTTCATAGCCTTTTGCTTGTGTGTAGTTAGGCCCACTGCTAGATTTTGACAGGAGCTCGCGATATCGCTTTAAATTAAGCTACTTGGGCTCACGCAAGCTGTCAAACACTGTCCACTGGCCTATGTGGTGCACCCCTCTGGTTTATACATCCAGTGTTTATGTTAGCTATCGATAACTGTGTCTGGATGTGTTGCTATCAGAGCAAGACTTTAGAGATGGCGCATGACATGCAGTGATGCCTCGTATAAAAAATAAATAAATAAAAAAAAACGCTATTTAAGCACTGAAATGAGGCACCGAAATCCACGTTGTTATTCGATGCAGTTACTACCGTTTGCGTCGGCACCGGTGCCATATTAGAGCCGTGTTTCGGTGCCCAACCCTAGTTGGGATTCATCCATTTAACAAAAGGCAGATTGAAAATGGGATTTTAACGGTCCCTGTATGTCCATATTACATACCAAAACTGGCGTTATTCAACTATGTAAACTCGGTTTTAAATTCTATGACTACTTTGAAGCAAAAAAAAAAACAAGTTCAACATAAAAATCATTCAGGAATATGCAAGGCTCTGGACTGATTAGTACACTTGTGTTTTTTTTCCAGAAAGTTGTGAGACCAAATTGCGTGAGATTCCCAAAGAATGTGTTGAATTGACATGGAATGATAGCCTGACTCTCGCCAGATGAATTTCGCTCCGCCTAGCTCTACTCACATCCATCTGGGATCGCTTCCTTTGAGAGAGATTTTGGCACCAGATTTTATGGTAGAGCCAATCACGATTGATAAGGCCCAGCCTTCTGAAACACCTCTCCAATGGATCGATCCCAGATGGATGAGTGGAGCTAGGCGGAACGAAATTCATCTGGCGAGAGTCAGGTTAATGAAATGATCCTTCTCTCAAAAATATTTTGTGACAACAGAAACAAATCAAATTATTTTTTAATTAATTTAGAACTTTAACATCTTCATCAGAAACTCACTGTGCCTTTCTGCAGCATCTCAGAGCTGGAATCAGTCTCCTGCATCCCTCATCTGATGTGCTGTATTTCCTAAGGTCAATCTCATCCAGCACCTTCTCAGACATCAGAAGCATGTGGGCCAGTGCCGAACAGTGGGCAGGAGACAACTGGCCTTTGAAATCCTTTGGTGATTCCAGATATTTATACATTTCTTGGTGCATGGAATGATCATTCATTTCAAACAAACAGTAGAAAAGACTGATGATTCGTTCAGGAGAGAGATCGTCTCTATTGATCTCTTTTATATACAAACATATTTCCTCAATGCTCTCTGTGGTTTTGTGTGTGCGGCTCAGTAGACCTTGCAGAAGTCTCTGATTACTCTCCAGAGAGATGCCCATAAGGAAGCGAATGAAAAGATCCAGGTGTCCATTCCTGCTTTCCAAAGCTTTGTCCACTACCTTCTTTAGAAGCGCATGCAGTGGTATCTTCCAATTAACCCCAGAAAGAGGTTTTAGTGTCTTCATATCGTTCTTTAGATATGATTGGAATACATGAAGTGCTGCCAGAAACTCCTGGATGCTCAGATGCACAAAACAGTAGACTTTTCTGTGGTGAAACACAGATTCTTCCTTGAAGATCTCAGTGCACATGCCAGAATATACTGAGGCTTCACTGACATCAATGCCACACTCTTTCAGGTCTTCCTCATAAAATATCAGATTGCCTACCATTAGATTTTGAAAGGCCATTTCTGCCAGCTTCAGAATGATTTCTGTATGTGCTTCCAAGAGCTTACTCTCATCTCTTTCATGTCTTTCTTGATATTTCTGATTTTTTCTGGTGGTCTGGATGAGCAAGAAGTGTATAAACATCTCAGTCAAAGTTTTGGGGATTTCCTGGGTGCTGTCCTGTTCCAGCATCTGCTGAAGTACAGTGGCTGCAATCCAACAGAAGACTGGAATGTGGCACATGATGTGGAGACTGCTGGATGTCTTAATGTGTGAGATGATTATGTTGGCCTGACTCTCATCATTGATTCTCTTTCTTAAGTATTCTTCCTTCTGTAGGTCAGTGAATCCTCGTACTTCAGTAACTCGGTCGATATATTGAGCAGGAATTTGACTAGCTGCTGCTGGTCGTGAGGTTATCCAAATGAGTGCAGAGGGAAACAGAGTTCTCTGAATGAGGCTTGTCATCAGAATATCCACTGATGATGTCTGTATTAAATCAGACAATAAGCTCTGTTGGAAGTTCAGAGGTAACCTACTCTCATCCCAACCATCCAAGATGAACACAACCCGACAGTTGCTGAATTCATCCACATACTTCAGCTGACAGTCTTTGTATCCTTCACCATCATTCAGCTCCTTCAGCTCAGGGTGGAAGTCAAGCAGGAGATTGTGAAGACTAAACTGATCACTCCTCACCAAATTCAGCTCACGGAAGGAAAGGGGGAACATAAAGTCTACATCCTGATTGGCTACCCCAACTGTCCAATCAAGAATGAATTTCTGCACTGAGACTGTTTTTCCAATGCCAGCAACACCTTTGGTCATCACAGTTCTGATAAGTTTCTCCTGTCCAGGCAAGGGCTTGAAGATGTCATTGCAGTTGATTGGTGTGTCTTCTTTGGTGTGTGTTATGGATGCTGACTCTACCTGCCAGACCTCATGTTCCTTATTCAACCCTTCACACTCTCCCTCTGTGATGTAGAGCTCTGTGTAGATCTCCTTGAGGAGAACCTCTGCTCCTGGTTTGATGATGCCTTCAGATATGTTCTCAAACCTCCTCTTCAGACTGGCTTTATGGTTCTCTTTAACTCTCCTCAGGACCTCATTATCTGTTTGGTATGAAGAAGGTTGTGTTAATAACTTTCTTAACAATTGCTACAATTGGGAACAAAATGGCAGAAATAGCACATTTGAGAGAATAAAGCAAATTGATTATTCCATGTAAATGCATGGATTCCAGTTGCTGCTACTGGAAGCAACTGGAATCAATGCATTTCCACGGAATTATTTTTGGAATCTGATCCCTTATCATACCTGTTCATTCGTACTCGTCGCTCGACTTATCGTGACCAAATAGAAGATGGCGGCGAACGGTAAACTTCCTGAAGGTACTGTCTGTATAAATCGTCTTCTAAATAAACTACCAGTGCTTTTTTAAAGTTATCAATGTCTCATTTTAAATGTCAGGGCCATCGGAAGTGTGGAGATACTTTGAGCCTTGTAAATGGTGTAAAACAGTTATATATTTGCATGGCTAGGCCAATGGCAAGGCACCCCTATTAAAAAAGGTGTTGGTAGCATCGGCTAACTAGCGGCAGATTTCGTGCAGGGGACAAGCCGAGATGAGCTATGAGACATATGTTCACACTCGGTATCATGTTTCAACACACTTTAGGTCAATATCACACCGGAATTCTCCTTTAATTTTGCAGTTATCCAGTAAAAAATGTTTTGATTTAAGGCTGGGATAAACGATTATTTATTAAATAATTAATCTAGCGATTTTTTTTCCGATGCATCGATTGATTGATCGGTTGATTTACATATCTGAATGAAAAAACATGAATTCCTTAACATTGCAATATATGTTTATTGCTCTTAAAATTCCAAAATAAAAGACTATACAAGTGCAAAGTAATGCATTCTTAGTCAGAAGAAGCACTTTTAAGTCTTGGAAAATGCTTTTCCATTTACATTGGGATTTTGCAAACATTCAGTGTCAGAGTGAATAAAATGAGCCTTGCATGAGTAATGAAATTGACAAGCACCTGTAAGTAAGCATGCTAAACTCAACATCCAAACAGTATTCTAATGTTAGCTTTGAGATACTGCTTGATTGCATAACTTAATTTAGTTTAGTCTCCTCAATGTACTATGTTGTGATAAGACCTTAGCAGAGTTAACTTTAATTAAGCAGTTTTGAACAAATGTGCGCAGCATGGGCACGATGCTAAGCAGATTTAATAGCAATTTAGCCCACAGAGTTCCATGCAATGCTTCTATGTGGCAACAACAATCCTTCAACAATTTTGTTAAAAGGCACATGCAGAGGAGCGGCAGCAGGCTGGTTACGAGAGAGAGAGCGGGAGGGGCAAGGAAAGGCACACGTTATGCTTGACGAATCGGCGTGCATTTTTTGCGTCAACGTATTTTTTGCGTCGACGCGTTGTCCCAGCCCTATTTTGATTACTTCAAATAATTACAAAAGTAGTCTTTCACACCCAGAGACACCCAGACCCTCCTCCCTCTCCCCAGTCAGAGTGGCTTTGGCCCTGGGTAGCCACTCACACCTTTGGGGCAGCCGTGGCCTACTGGTTAGCGCTTTGGACTTGTAAATGGAGGGTTGTTGGTTCGTACCCAGACCAGTAGGCACGGCTGAAGTGCCCTTGAGCAAGGCACCTAACCCCTCACTGCTCCCCGAGGGCTGCTGTTGTTGCAGGCAGCTCACTGCGCTGGGATTAGTGTGTGCTTCACCTCACTGTGTGTTCACTGTGTGCTGAGTGTGTTTCACTAATTCACGGATTGGGATAAATGGCTAAGGCTAGGCAAAAAAAAAAAGGACATGGGTAGATAGATGGAGGAGAAATCAAAAATAATAAATAAAAAGTTCTATGGAGATGTGCAAAAGTTGGAGAAAGTCAAATATGTGTGTGTGTGTGTGTTTGTGTGTGTGTGTGTGTGTGTGTGTGTGTGTGTGTGTGTGTGTGTGTGTGTGTGTGTGTGTGTGTGTGTGTGTGTGTGTGTGTGTTTTGACGTGTGATGAAATAAGAAAATAAATAAAAGGTCTGTAGCATAGGGAGAGGGATGTAAAAGTGCTAAAAGTCATGTAGGTGTGTGTGTGGGGGGGGGGGGGGGGTCATGAGTGCTGAGGAGTGAATGAGTGCAAAGTCAGTATAGTGTGAGTTCAGAGTTGGGAAATGTTTGAGAGTGCTGAGGAGTGAATGTGTGCAAAGTCAGTATAGTGTGAGTTCAAAGTTCGGATGGCCTGGGGATAAAAACTTCTCCTGAGTCTCTCAGTTCTGGCTTTGTGACTACATAGGCGTCTTCTTGATTTCAGCGGTAGGAATAATCCATTGTTAGGATGAGAAGAGTCCTTCAGAATCTTTTGGGCTCTTAGGAGTACTCTTCTGGAATAGATATCTTGTAGAGCAGGGAGTTGAGTTCTTATAGTACGTTCAGCTGAGCGCACTACTCTCTGCAGAGTACTACAATCTCTAACTGTGGAGTTCCCATACCAGGTGATGATGCTACCAGTTAGAACACTCTCAACCGCTGAAGTGTAGAAGGCCTTCATGATGGATGTAGAAACTTTGAATTTCCTTAGCTGACGAAGGAAGTAGAGTCGTTGTCTGGACTTCTTTAGAACATATTGAGTGTTAACAGTCCATGTTAAGTCTTCAGTAGTGTGGACACCAAGGTATTTAAAACTTGTGACTCTCTCTACAGGTTGCCCGCTGATCATTAGTGGGGTGTAACTGTAGTTCTGCTGCTGCCTTCTGTAATCCACTACCATTTCCTTGGTTTTATTGATATTCAGTGTCAAGCTGTTAGATTGACACCACTGTGCCACCTCATCAACCTGATCCAAGTAGAGCTGTTTATTGTTGTTACTAATCAGGCCCAAGATCACTGTGTCATCTGCAAACTTGATGATGGAGGTATGACTACTGTTGGCTTTGCAGTCATGTGTGTAGATGTTGTACAGCAGTGGACTCAAAACACAGCCTTGGGGAGCACCAGTGCTGATGGTTAATGAGTCAGATGTCAGACCGCCCACTCTAACCACTTGTGAACGGTTGGTGAGGAAGTCAAATATCCAGGCTCTGTTTGGTTTCCTTTTTCACTAATAACCAATCACACATATTGAAATATACTATATCTAAAGTATAGAGAACTGTGGTGAATGTGTCCAAATAAACTAAAGCTGATTGAGTGAAACACATGGGTACAATAAATGGCCATTTCAGCACTACATGACACATGCAAATTACCATTACATGTTTGCCCTTGTACACAGGCCTAGTGCATTGTAAACACCGCTTCCAACTTTTAGTATTCTTGGTTTCTGTGCAGCTCCAGCTCCTCTTCCACTTCACTAGTCCTTCCTCTGATGCCCTTTTGTGGCTCTGGTTTCCTTTTTTCTAAATATTTAAATTGTAAGTAATGAGTGAATCTCAATATCCCCCCTCAGCCCTGAACCCTCAAAGCCTTAACTGCCATCAGGCCAAACATGAAATTGATTTATGTCAGTTCTGTTTTTGAGGGTTCACGGCTTAGGGGGTCTAGGGATTCAGCCTATAGTCTAGAAGAAGGAAGTGACCTCCACACTGCTCTTCCTGTGTGGCATGACAAGCTCTTTGCCCAGCTTATTATCAGAGTATTGTGCAGTTAGTATAGGCATCAAAGGTAGTGCATCCAGTACATTGGACGAGAGAACTATGGACGCATGGGCCATCTCTATCCCTGCTTTCATTAGTAGGTGCTGCTCATATATGCAGAGAACATAAATATGGCTCATGGTTCTCTGGTCCAGAGTGCTGCATGTTGTCACCCTCAATGGCAATACCGATTTAACTGATCAGCATCCTGATTGTATCGGTGAAGTTACGATGGATGTTCAAAATGGAGCTAGGTGAAGTATTCTTATGACACATATGAAGAAGTGCATGCATGAAGGGCACGTCTGACCTCCAGACCATATGGATATGAAAAGATGTGGGACAAAGAAACTACAGTCACAATATATGATATCAGACATGATGGCCAAGAGATCTGACCAGCTACCAATGATACCAAAAGTAAGAAACTGGCCTATGTGCAAGGAACATGTCTCCCAAAGGCATATCAACATGACATATCAAATGGTGGGGTGGCCATGTGATTGATAATTATTTCCTATTCCCATGTGAATTAACTACACTTTTGGTGATGTGATGCCCCGGCTTTGCCGTGCCGTGAGGTGTTACGCCTTTTCCTCCCTTTGCCTTTATGGTGCCTCTGAGCACTAGGCATATTGTTCCTGTTTGTCATGTCTATTTCGACCTGCAGGAGGATCTGGAGAGTTCCAGTGGGTTGTCGTTAATGAGGGGCGTGGCTCCGTGTCAATGGACTCCAGAATAAAGCCTGTGTCCTGTGGCCTCATTCGGCCTCTCTGTCCTGTTCTGGCTTGACACTGCTGAGAGCTGGCTGTGGCTGTTCAAATTGCCTTTTCTTTATGCACTACACTTTGCTGATGCTCATGTCACTTTATTTTTATATTTTGTTGCTCCCCACTTACTGACTTACGTAAATATTTGGAAATACATTTATGATTATTATTTAAACGTTACCTGACGGTCAGAAAAAAATGAAAAATATGATTTGCAGTGATCACAAACAAGTTATTTAATGGATATGTGACATTGAAGGATGAAATACATAGATTTGTTAAAATATTGCAAATAAACAGGCAACTACAGCATGAGTTACCATAGGAAATGAATGAGGGTCATTTTTGACCTATGTTACACATTAGAAGGGGTAAGTCTAGCTTGCGCATTAAAGGGTTAACAATTGTCCCCACACATCCTTTGTGCAACTCCATTTATTTTAATTCATTGACAAAAATGAATTTAAAAACTGTCCCAATTCCTTATAGGGCCTACTGCTAATATTTTTTCTAATTCTCACCTGTGTTTTTGTTGGTGTTGTGTTCATGCACTCCGCCCATCAACTGATCAGCCTTCAACTCACTACAAGCACATAGAGTATGAATGTTAATATTAGTTGAGTGGTGTATATCACTAGACATCAATGTCAGGAGTCCCATATACAGTATACATTTAAAGCCATAGTTGACTGGTATTTAGCACTTCAACACTTTGATCTAAAGCAACTCCCAACTCCCAACAAATTGACAGAGATAGTATACAGTATATGCAGTTGCTATGCAGGTTTAGGTTTATGGCTGCTGATAGAATATAATATGGTATAACTGTCATTCAGAACATGAATGTTGAGATGGTAGATGAATATAAATATTTAGGAACCATCATTGACAGCAAATTATCTTTTGAGAGCAACACATATGCTGCATGTAAAAAGGCCCAACAGAGACTTTTTCTTTTTGCAGAAAATGAAATAATTTAGTGTGTGCAAGACTCTGATGACTTTGTTTTACCGGTGTTTTATTGAATCAGTCTTGACATTTTGTATTGTGGTGTGGTACAGTGGTCTTTCAATGACCAGCAAGCGTAAGCTAACAAAGCTGGTTAATGTAGCGTCTAAGGTGGTTGGGGTACAGCTACCACAGCTCCAACATTTATATGATAATAGGGTCAGGGGTCAGGGGTAAGGCTAACCAAATTTTAAACTGCCCTGATCACCCACTTTTTGGGGAGTTTAATCTGCTCCCCTCAGGGCGCCGTTTTAGGTTCCCTCTATTAAGAACTAGACGTGCCAGAGATTATTTTATTCCTGTGGCTATCAGGAACCTGAATTCACTTGACTGATTTCTTGTATCTTTTATACATTATGTGATTATTTACTTACTTATTTATTCTGTCCTTACTGATAACGACATATGTACCTGTGTACTGTCCAATTGGATTCGGTCATTGTTTCTTTTTATTTTTAGGGAAAGGAGTGTCTCCATTGTTGTTGTTGTGTGTCCTGTGCTGTTGTTGCATGTCCTGTGCTGTGCTGTAAATGTTGTTGGCATCTGCCGGTGCTTTTATTGTGTATGTGTTTTAGACACCCTGCTGCACACTAAATTTCCTTTTCTAAGGATAATTAAAGTGAAACTTGAAACTTGAATATATTATTCCTAGCCTGACTTACATGACATTTTATGGCTAAAAACATGGCAAAAACCTTTTTTAGGGCTATTGGCATCATATTCTGATTTACAGGATAACAAAAGTAGATATTCATAAATCCCTCTGTAAAGTTTTCCCCATCCATTATCTATTTCCGTCCACTTACAACATTGTGATAATATTGTAAAAAATAATTCAGTGGAAATGCATGGATTCCAGTTGTTACTACTGGGAATTATTTTTGGAATCTGTACCCTTATCATACCTGTTCATTCGTACTCGTCTCTCGACTTATCGTGACTAAATTCAAGATGGTGGCAAACGGTAAACTTCCTGAAGGTACTGTCAGTATAAATCGTCTTGTAAATAAACTACCAGTGCTTTTTCAAAGTTTTCAATGTCTCGTTTTAAATGTCAAGGCCCTCGGAAGCCTACCAATGAAGTATGAAGCTACTTTGAGCCATGTAAATGGTGTAAAACTCCAATCTCTGATTTATTTGCATTTGCATTTATTTGCATGGCTAGGCCGATGCCCGAGGCTCCCCCATCAAAAAACTGTTGGTAGCATCGGCTAACTAGCGCCAGATTTCTGAGTGCAGGGGACAAGCCGAGATGAGCTATGAGACATACGTTCACACTCGGTATCATGTTTCAACACACTTTAGGTCAATATCACACCGGAATTCTCCTTTAAAATAGACCACCAGTCACGGTTACCCTTTAAACCTGAGAGAGGGGGAAAAGGGCCCGCGTGGGTAGGCCCGAAACGTTAGGAAATAGATTAAAAATAGGATTTCGGTCCCTTTCAGTAAAAAAAAGGCATCCAATGCAAATGTAAATTAGGTAAATAATGCAACCTTAACGAAACCGAACTCTGGGATTTATTTGAACGTTTATTTTGATGTGTTTCAGTTGATTTGATGTCAGATTTACATGATTGAAACGTCCCTACCAAGGCAGGCTACTTGCTGTAGGGTTTAATATTTTTCCCGAAAATTAGATGAATCAGATCCCGGGAAATGAAGTTGTTTTTTTTTTGCTTCCTAAGCCCAAGTAATGTATTCATAGCCCATCATTCAAATATGTGTTCCGAAAACCCAAACTGACATTTTTTTATATTATTTTTTAATCATTAGTATTGCGGCTACCAGATCCAACTAACCAACTTGTTCAGAAGCCGCAGTGGGCTAAGCAGGGGGAAATCAAATTGTCTTACACGCACTGAATAATCCAATGACCACACACTTGCTCCCGTTTCCGAGTTTATTGCTCTCCATATCAATCCAGACTCCAATAGTCTTTTTTAGACTCCAATAGTCTTTCGAATGCAAGGCAAAGCAAAACGTTCAGATATAAGGCTTTTCAATGAGTCCTTGCGATGTGCGAAGCGCGAAGTGCGGTACACAAAAGAATAGCCTTCCCCCGTGCTCACCCCACGCCAAACTGAACTGTAGCGCAGGTGTCAGGTAGGACTAATTAAGACTTCTAATTCAGGGATTAAAGTGAAAAAAAATCGTTTGACTGAACTTTTTTCAGGCCATAAGTCATACGTTGTTCTTATCTACCTATAGAGATAGCACCCCTTTTGCGGTCGCGACCTATTGGTTTTTAATGTACAAAAAGATGCAAACAGCAAAGTAAAGGGAGTATTCGCCTTATTCACACGGCGGCCATTGTTTAAACCAAAACGAGGCTACAGGGTACACTTACTATATAATTAATGCCACCTACAGGTGACTGCATAACATAACAATCCTATGGTTTGTGTACCCTGTAGCCTCGTTTTAGCCGCCAATGGCCGCCTTGTGAATAAGGCGAATTGAGAGTGTTCTTGATTGAGATTGAGTTTTCCTGATGAACAAAAATATATTTTAGTACCATCCCTGACCATTGCTGATTAGCCATTGCTGTTCTTTTCTACTGCAGCAATATTGTAGAAAGGCTTTAACACACTCTTATTTAATTACTTCAGGCCAAAAGTGTTTAAAGGGGAGATTTTTTTCTTGTTAATATGCAATTCAACACCAAGTAAAATCTATAAAATCAAGTTTGCAAGACTTCCCATTTCCTCATCAAAGTAACGAATCAGAACATTCTAGATATTGTTCATATTTCCATTTGTTGCCTCATCCGCATTTAATGAAAACATGGTAATTTTGAGTTTTACAGACAACTCAGTTTTCCAATGAGCAGCAATACTGTGTGTGCTCATGCAGGAGGTCTGTGCATAACGACAATCTGGAGACGGTGCTTTTGTCTTCAGCAACAGATTGTATAAGGTTGACAAGAGGTTGCGATATGGTGAGGGACAGGTCGTGTTGCGCTATGAAAGAACATGCGTAGCCTACTTTCTAAACGTAAAAACGGTGAGCCATAGATAAACGTAGCCTACCTCTGTCGTGGTGGCTAGTTGCACCAGGAAGGGAAGATGTCCTGAAGTGCACGAACGTTAACCTTATGGCGGTCTTCTGATTGGTGGCGTGCTAAAACGTTTTCCTATTGCATCCATAAACAATTTTCTTGCAGCGAACCGCGCAAAAGCAAACCCCTGGCACTTTAATTTCTTTACACCATGGCTTGTTAGTTCTCCCCCGTTTCCAACAGCTGCCCATATCCTTTGACACCTGCCTTCCTTTAGCAACAACGCATCCATGACAGCTAGTGGCCTTGCCAAATAGACGCACACAAATCATGACGCCAATATGCGAGGTTCTGGTAGGCCTACTGGTTATGGTTTTGTGCTATAAATTAATAATATTTTATAGCAAAGTTTTAAGTTGACTTTTTTAATTGTATGGTTATTTTTTGTCAACATACACTCACAACCTACTGTCGTTAAAAGTGGCCTAAGCAAAATAGGCTACAAGGCTGTCTGTGCGTCACAAACAGACTGGCCCCTTCCTCAACAGTTTGCGATGATGACAGTGATATTATTATTTTTTTCACGCTCAGTCAAAACCTTCCGTCGCAAATTGTGAAAAACATTGTTGTACATGTCATAACAGACGGGATAATAAATTGCATAGGCTACGGTTTATATTGCGTCGCTTTACACATAATGTAGTTGCATTGATTAAAAACGGTAACAATAATAGTAGCCTACATCGGGTGGCATAGAAGGCTATCTGTTCAAGTCATAGGTGACACCCAAAATGAATGACCTCCCCTGACAAGAGTTCGCGATAGTAAGAAATTGTCTACATTGATGCACGGAAAGAACACGCTTCTTCTCCGAATTCGCACATAGAGCTCACAATATCATATCCAAAAAAGTTAAACGGATTGGCCAACCTCATCAGCTGTATCTAATGTGTCACTATAATCCAACTTTTAGACCGTTATAGTCCTCCATACGTGTTCTTTGGAAAAGCAAAGGTAGTCCCCGCCCCCTCCTATTTTTTTTTCTCATCGGATCTGCATCGATCTCAAATATGACATTTCTAAAATCAAATTGACGGAAATCCGTCCTATGACGGAGAACTTTAATCCTTGCTAATTGCGCACCACACACGCCCAGCGCCACACCCATGTCCCATAATAACCAATAAACAAAAAACACAAATCAAAGTAAACCAATACCCATAAAGTATATCATAATGAAAAGCAAAATATAAAGAAAATATTTACATTCTGGCCCCTAATGATGCTTCAGGCCATAATTACAAAACAACCAAATATGTAGGAGACAACAAAAACACTAATAGTAACTATTATTGGATCTAGAACTCCTGAGAATAATCTTTTAATGCATTTTTTTTAAGTTGTGTTACTCCCTTTATTCGTCATGCATTCAGCTCATTAATCTTCTGCTTCCTGAAGAAGACATAATTTAGTGATGGGTCTCTCCAAGAATCCAGTTTTTGTTTTGACACGAACTCTGCGGACATATCCGTTTCTGTCTGGATCTGCTTCCACAACTCTTCCAGTGAGCCATGAATTGCGTGGAGCAGTGTCATCCACAATGATAACTAGGTCTCCAGGGATGAAGTTCCGTTTGATGGCCTGCCATTTCTGTCGCTCCTGAAATAGAGGTAAATATTCTTTCAACCATCGCCTCCAGAACAGGTCAGACATGTACTGAACCTGTCTCCAACGTCGATGGGCGTACACGTCTTCCTTCTGGAATACCCCTGGTGGTAATGATGGTTTGCATTTGAGCAGCAAGAGATGGTTGGCCGTTAATGCTTCCAGATCATTCAAATCAGTTGATGCTTTAGTAATGGGGCGGCTGTTAATGATTGCTTCGACCTCACAAAAGACTGTGTGGAGGCCCTCTTCATCAAGGCTCTGTGTTCGCAAGACAGAGTTCAAGGCTTTCCTCACAGACCTTATCAGCCGCTCCCACACTCCACCATGATGAGACCCAGCAGGAGGATTGAATGTCCATTTCATGCCTTTCTGGAGGAGGTAGTCACTGATCTGGACATGATTCCATCTCCCTATTACCTCTCTCAGTTCTCGCTCGGCCCCAACAAAGTTCGTTCCGTTGTCCGACCGTAGCTCCAGCACTTGGCCTCACCTTGCCACGAAGCGTCTGAGGAAGGAATCTGTGTCCAAAGATGATAGCACCTCTAAGTGTACAGCTCTTATAGCCAGGCATGTAAAGATCACTCCATACTTCTTTATCATACTTCGGCCTCGTTTGATCTCAAAGGGTCCGAAGCAGTCTACCCCTACCCTGGTGAAAGGTGGCTCATCAGGAGAAACTCGGTCATGTGGAAGATCTGCCATGTACTGATTTGCTGGTGCTGTATTCAGCCGACGACAGACAACACACTTTGACAGAGTCTTCCTTATGGCAACACAGGTGTCTGAAATCCAGTACTTCTGATGCAACTGTGACAGTGTGTGGTTTCGCCACCATGACCTGTGACCTGGTGCACATGATTGAGGATGAGAGTGGAAAGGTGTAGGTCCTTAGCCAGTATAGCTGGATGTTTTGCCTCATCTGGCATGGCTGCTCGATCAAGCCTACCACTTACTCTCAGTACACCATTTTCCAAGATGGGGTCAAGCTTGTAGAGGTGACTACTTTTCTTCACCCTTTCTCCATTCTGCAGGCATGCCAGCTCCTCTGGAAACCTCTGGAGTTGGCAAAAAATATCTACCGTATTTTCCGGACTATAAGTCGCACCGGAGTATAAGTGGCACCAGTCAAAAAATGTGTCATGAAGAGGAAAAAAACATATATATATATATATACATATATATATATGTATATATATATATATATGTATATATATGTTGCACCTGAGTTGCAGGACCAACCAAACTATGAAAAAAGTGTGACTTATAGTCCGGAAAATACGGTATATATTTGTATAAGTGAGATCATCATATTAATCCGAAATGTAACCTTGAAATACAACATGTAATAAAACAGTAACACTTTACTTGACGGGTGAGTTCATAACAAATTCATAGCAGCTGTCATAAACTGCACATAAAGCATTCATGACTGTTTCATGAGACATGACTCAACATTCATACCAAACCTTTCATGAATGTGGAAGACAGAACGACAACAATTTGTCAAAATAAAAGTCCAACAATTGCAAAGCATCATTGCCGTTTTTGTTCCAAACCTCTTACCTGATCACGTCACACCTGAGTCAATGGGCTACTGCAGTTCCAAAAAGACAGAACATGGTCAACCAAATATTTTTTGTTTCATAAAAATGTATTTGTTTTATGATACCTTTGCAGATGATTTCTCATCTTTTGCTACTGGGAATGTCCAACCGTTCCAGGTTACACAAATACGGGTCAGCTGAATGTAGGCTAGTTTACCTCCCAATGTTAAATTCAGTGATTATGAATACTTCACAACTTGTATAGTAAAGTGACATTCGATGTAGACTTCAAAATATTCATGAAATATTTACAAAGGCTGGAGAGAAAAACGGCAATGCTGCTTTGCGATTGTTGGACTTTTATCTTGACAAGTTGTCATCATTCTGTCTTCCACATTCTTAAAAGGTTTGGTATGAATGTTGAGTCATGTCTCATGAAACAGTCATGAATGCTTTATGTGCAGTTTATGACAGCGGCTATGAATGTGGTATTAGGCCTTTTCACACAGAGATCCCGCTAAATTTGCGGGAAGAGGAGACGTCTTTTTGCCGTCTTTTTGTGTCTGAAAGCGAGGTGAAAATTTGCCGGCCTTCTGATCTGTTCACATGATGCGGCATTTTGGGGAGCCAGGAGGCAGGATCAGCTATAGTAAATTAAATTGTGACGTGCAACAGGGGGCGTGTAGAGTGATAGTCGTAGGCCTTATTATGCGTGCATGGGGCTTCAGATACAGCAGGTGTGTGATTTCAAAAAACATGGCGGGAGAACCGACTGCACTTTGGTTAGCTTGCATTTGCTGTTGCTGTTAGAATGTTAGATTCTTGCGATAGATGTCTTCAGACAATAAAAAGTAATTTGGAAGGGAGATTGAAGAGAAGAGTTGCCCTTGCGTTCGCCGTGATTCCCCTTTGAAAATCAGAGGTTCACAGGCTACTGTGGCCTTGGTCAGTGGCGCCGCCAGCCGTAATCCTGTACGCACTGTGCGTACAATTTATTCATGAAATTATTCAATATTACAACAATAAAAAATAGCTTGTGTATTGTCTTAATTGAAACATGCTTCGCGCACAAATAATAGCCTAGGGAAAAGAGAATGGACATCTCAACATAAGGATACATTAGAAGATGATGATTGGTGTAAACTTTGTCACACGACGTGATAAGCAGTTCTGGCGCTTAAAAACGCAACGTTCCATTCAGTCATAAATAATTTAAGCGTAGGCCTAGTGCTCGTCATGAAAAGAAAACAGCAGCTTAATATTTTTCAGGTGTTTAACAGTAGGCCTAGGCGCACTGTTAGCAGTTAATTGTTAGGTTACCATAGCTGTCTTTTCTCTGGGCCTATCGGAAATCGCGACATAAGCACATTGTTTTTTTTTTTCTTTTCTTGTTCGCGTGTTGGGTAGTGAAGCGATAATGCATTTAAATCAGTACATCATGTGAGCCAGGGCCCACTTCCCCGATAACGACGGAGACACGCTCTTAAGAGGGTTTTCTACGATTCATCTTACGATCGTTCGTTTGGTTTTTCCGACTGTTTCCCGAACATGCTCGTAGCGTGAACGCGCGTGCACTGCTCTTAAGATGCTCTTAAGGGGAGCTGTCCACGTTAATAGTTCTGAAATATCCTCTGATTTGACGGTGATGTCAGGTGACTGCACGTCACAGCTATATGCCTACCATTTAAACTTCGGATCTACACATTAATTCACATCAATACGAAAATAGAAACACTTTAACATCTGCATGTAAGCATCCCAAGTAGGTTATATACCACACAGAGACATAAATAATTGTAATTATTTTAAGATTAGATTGTTGCACCATGCAATAATTTTTCGCGGTGCCACTTAAGAACACGTTTGAAGATAAGAAAAAAGTCGAGTAAGAAAGAGAGGAAATGTGTAGGCTTAGATTTTGATGCAGTAGGCTACAGAATAAACCACATGTTGCTTTCTCTGCTTTTTACCTCATAGGCCTAATAAAATATTCACTTAGCAAAGATAATGTCAAACTATTCTGGCAACGTCTCGTTTCATAACTTGATTGCATTTTTGTCCGCTTTTCATCACATTATTATGACCATTAAATGTAGGCTATTTTGCACGCTAAAATCTGATTCATCACAGGTAAACACAATAAAGAATGGGAACGTAAATTGGATTATGTATTCTAAGTTGTAATTCCTCTGTATGTCCTGTTGGTGACCTCAGTGAGAAGTAGCCTAGGCCTACTGTTAAGACGCTCTTAGCCGGTAACGAGTACTCTGGAGCACTCGTAGATCTACGAGTGTTTTCACGATGCTCTTAAGCTACGATGGTTTCGGGAAACAGTCGGCAAATCTTAAGATGTTCGTAAGAGGGACTTTACGACGCTCTTAGGCTTAAGATGCTTTCGGGGAAGTGGGCCCAGAGCCGATATGGCCAGAGCTGCTGTATATATTCTGTCCCACCCAAATTTGCTGAACTACTTGCGAAGTAGCCTATTATCACAGACATCACATGTATCACACGAAAGAGCCTTTTCTCAGCTTTTAAACGATGTTAGTGGTTAGTTGTTGTGGTAAACGGTTCGCGAGAAAAGTAACTTTAATTTAATCATATTTTTTGCGCCCGTCTCCCTACCCATTCATCTTGGTGGAATACTTCACGAACTTTACCTCAACACATGACAAACCATATATCAGAATAAACAGCAGACCTTACCGAACACAAAAGTGTAAAGCATGCCCCTGTACAGTTAGCCATTCCAGAGTAATCCGGTTTTAAATTTGCAGCAATGTCTTTATGCATGTCTCCAACTTTGCGGTTCCTAATGTGTTTAAATTGTTCAATAGGTCTACATGATTTTATAACAGGCCAAATACAAAACAAATGTTACAAATATCGCCTAGATATCTGTAAGCATTACAATCAGAGGATATACATATAGGCAGACAGACGCTCATGAGTTCATGCTTTGTTTTTTCGCTGGATTTTAGGATAGCCTATTATGGCAACTAACTGCATTCCAAGCTACAGTCAACTCTAGCAGCCAGGCATTGAATGACTGGAGACTTTGTGAATTTATAGATTGACATAATGTGCTGTCTCTGCTATTTCTGCTTTTGATCAGTTAGATTTATTTTTTATTTGCAATCTCCTGTGGTGGGCTGGACATAGCACCGAGGTGAAGTTAGTTTGATATTTGATATTCGGATATTCGACAGATATTCAAAAAATAAATGTATGCGGCCGGTTTCACCCCGTGTTTGTAGACAATGTACAAACAGATGACCTGTCTACTTGCTCCCAGCCGAGTTTAGGGACCGTCTAAAAAGTACCTTCTGAATTACCTTCATAGTCTTTTTTTGTCAATAGCTTTGACATTATGTGACTTAGTGACTCCAAACCAATTCAAAATAGTTATCCTATATGGGACTCATCAGACACACATATTCAGTGTGCATACAGTGACCATAAAAAGAGGTGTGCCCGATGAGTCCCATATAGGATAACTATTCTGCATTGGTTTGGAGTCACTAGGTCACATGACCTGGGAGGTATTGAAAAAAAGGAGACTGTTTCTTATATGAAATAATGTATTTTCTTTAAAATATTAATGTAAAATACAGTGTACATACAGTGACTATAAAAAGAGGCGTGTCTGATGAGTCCCATATAGGATAACAGGATATAATGTATTTTACAAAATATTCATATAAAATACAGTGTGCATACAGTGACTATAAAAAGATGTGTGTCTGATGAGTCCCATAGGATAACTATTTTGAATTGGTTTGGCGTCACTAAGTCACATAATGTCAAAGCTATTGACAAAAAAGTCTATGAAGGTAATTCAGAAGGTACTTTTTAGACTGTCCCTAAGGTCGGCTGGGAGCAAGTAGACAGGTCATCTGTTTGTACATTGTCTGCAAACACGGGGTGAAACCGGCCGCATACATTTTTTTTTTGAATATCTGTCGAATATCCGAATATCAAATATCAAACTAACTTCACCTCGGTGGACATAGCATCGAAATGCCCGCCCAGATTCCCCTTTCCGCCTTGACCCATTCACACTGGTGCCGGAACGAAAAAACTCGGCAAAATGTCTAGGGGGCTTGGTAGTAAATTTGGCGAGACACTTTGTCCCGCCGTTCCGCCTCGGTCTATGTGAAAGGGACAGTCGTTCCGCGATTCTAGTACATAAAATCGCGGCGATTTCGCCAGTGTGAAAGGGCCTATTAACTCACCCGTCAAGTAAAGTGTTACCAATAAAACATATTAAAGGCTATAGGCTACATACTATAGCTGGCATGTTACAGTGTAATTTAAACTGATGTCACACGCCAGCAAGTGACTATCCAAAACACACTAGTTCTATGGGTAGGATTTAAGGTTTATGTACATGTGGTATACATGTGGTATATACGGGTATAATTTGTGCTCAACCGGATTGACATTGTGAATTTACGCTTCATTAATCATAACTGTCATATCTGCATCCATGTCATAGCATTCTCATAATCCATTCCATAGGAGAGAAGATGCAAACACACTGTTGTAATACTGTCAACAAGTAGCTGATATATGAACAAATTGATGTTGAAACAAATGTACATATATAAAACAAAAGAACAACCTATTTAGTCAGATTTGTACTATTTACATCCATGATGGGATTTGAAATATTACAGAGAGAGATATTATTAGTATTTTCTCCACTGAACCAGTCCATTTATACAGCACAATACTATCCAGGTCCACTAGTCTTATCACGCCTAGCTATTTAGAGGCCTTTACACACACACACACACAGACACACACACACACACGCATACAAACACACACACACACACACACACACACACACACAGACACACACACACACACACACACACACTCTCACTCACTCAGGTTTAGAGTGTGCTGGTCCACTGTTGAGTGATGGAGGTTCAGGCATGGACGCTTCACTCTTCATAGACACACAGCTGGGCACTGGAGATGGAGGTCTGTGAGTCTCTGATCTGGTGATACAAAGAAAGAAAACATTTCTACACATGCTACAGTTCTTTTATACAAATGAACCGATTTTCATTCTATAACTCTCATTCTACTATAGCTTGTCCATCTTGGTAAAACAGAATTGCATCCCTGGGGAAACAGAATCAAGAATTTGGATCAAATGTAATGCTAAGGAAGTGACCTGGATTCACACACACACACACACACACACACACTCTCTCACTCACTCAGGTTTAGAGTGTGCTGGTCCACTGTTGAGTGATGGAGGTTCAGGCATGGACGCTTCACTCTTCATAGACACACAGCTGGGCACTGGAGATGGAGGTCTGTGCATCTCTGATCTGGTGATACAAAAAAAGAAAACATTTTCTACACATGCTACAGTTCTTTTATACAAATGAACCGATTTTCATTCTATAACTCTCATTCTACTATAGCTTGTCCATCTTGGTAAAACAGAATTGCATCCCTGGGAAAACAGAATCAAGAATTTGGATCAAATGTAATGCTAAGGACCTGGATTCACACACACACACACATACACACACAATCAGAAACACACACACACACACACACACACATACACACACACACACACACACACACACACACACACACACACACTCTAAGGAAGTGACCTGGATTCACACACACACACACACACACACACACACACACTCTCACTCACTCAGGTTTAGAGTGTGCTGGTCCACTGTTGAGTGATGGAGGTTCAGGCATGGACGCTTCACTCTTCATAGACACACAGCTGGTCACTGGAGATGGAGGTCTGTGCATCTCTGATCTGGTGATACAAAAAAAGAAAACATTTTCTACACATGCTACAGTTCTTTTATACAAATGAACCGATTTTCATTCTATAACTCTCATTCTACTATAGCTTGTCCATCTTGGTAAAACAGAATTGCATCCCTGGGAAAACAGAATCATGAATTTGGATCAAATGTAATGCTAAGGACCTGGATTCACACACACACACACACACACACACAATCAGAAACACACACACACACACACACACACACACACATACACACACACACACACACACACACACACACACACACACTCTCTCACTCACTCAGGTTTAGAGTGTGCTGGTCCACTGTTGAGTGATGGAGGTTCAGGCATGGACGCTTCACTCTTCATAGACACACAGCTGGGCACTGGAGATGGAGGTCTGTGAGTCTCTGATCTGGTGATACAAAGAAAGAAAACATTTCAACACATGCTACAGTTCTTTTATAAAAACTTTTATAACTGGCTCCCATGTTAACTGGCTGGGTTTATGACATTTCACGATTTATGACTAGTCTTTGACAGATGTGGCTGCTTGCATATTTGTCACTTTCTGATATAAACTATAGACGAACACAAATATGCATGAAATTTCTGTAGTACTACATGCATGGGACCATGAATGTGCCATCCACAAAACAAACACCTTAATAGCATAAATTAACTCCACGTGGGCATTAAACCACTAATAAGTTGAACTGCTTGCTTGATAATCAGATGTCTACTTGCTTGCACCACGAACCAGCTGATGGCACAAAGAGAAATTTACTTGACATGTACAATTAAAAAAGTCAACTACGTTATTATCATTGTAACAAGTTAACATAGCTGGTCATGTTATCTGGCTACCATGTTATCTTGCTACCGTTGCCCAAGCCATTTAGTAGGTCTTCAAATCATGGCTAAGTTTTCGCTGAGGTTAGGCCGCCCCTACCTGAAATGTCTATAGAGGCACATGATCGCCAGCAAATAAATCAAATAAAAATGTGTTGCCTAATTGTGTATCCTTTTTTCCAGCCTATTCTTTTAAGAATTCAGTTCATGAAACACAGGCATTGAAACGCACTGCAATGGGCAGGAGAGGTCTATAAGATGTCCGTATTTTACACAAAATTTGCCCACAGGGAGAGTCAAAACTTTATAGGCTATAAACGTCGCCATGAGGAACAGGGGGGGTATATAGCCTGGAAAATCCAGACCCTGGTAATCCAGAAAGATTAAAGTAAAATTCCGTTTTTTAGCACTTTAAGGCCCTTTTCTGGTTTCTTTGGATGAACTAGAGTGGTGGACACCGAAATTTTGACGATTGGTCCTGTCTTGACTTTTCTGACTCGTTTTGAATCGCCTTTCACTGCTCAGGGTGACTGCCAACAGGCATACTGTAGGCTACTCAAACATGTCCTAAAACAACCCTTAACGTTCATTTTCAAAACTGTGCAACTCACCGAGTGCCATGTCAGGAAGAGCAGGTGAGGCAAAGTGGGTCCTATGGGGCCCAGTGTGGCTGCATGTGAGTTTATAGAGGGGAGGTGCGTGTATTATTTATCATTTTATTATTATGACCGCCGCACAGCGAAGCGGCAGTCATATAGGTTTAGTCAGATTTTCTTTTTCTTTTTTTTCTTTTCTTTTTCGCATGTCCAAATTTCTGTCAAGGATTCCCGGGACACTGTAAGACCGGGGTACACGAAACTTGGTGGGCATGTAACCCCACATGGATAGCATGGAACCTCCTTTTTTCGTTTTGATCTGTAGCCCCCCCGCTGGACTGGACCCCCGAAAGGAGGGTAGGGCAGACACAGTTTTCTGTGAATATCTCGAGAACCGTAGGGTTTAGGAGGACCATTTTTTTTTTTTGTATGTTGATCTCAAAGGGCCATGTCAACCTATTCCATAACCACTCATTTCATGTATAGCGCCACCTAGTTAAACACAAAAAAGTAAAAATGAGGTGTTGTAATCGCAGGTATCTGTGACCTAACATAGTCAAAACTGCACGAAATTGGAAGTGTAGGATCATTATGACACCCTCTGAATGCACGCCAAGTTTCGTGGAATTCCGTTCATGGGGGGCCACACAATAAATTAATTTATGTTACTATACACCAACTGGCCTGTAGGTGGCCGGAGACAGTTTTCTGTGAATATCTCGAGAACCGTAGGGCCTAGGAGGTCCACCTTTTTTTTGTATGTTTTTTTAGCCCCCCCGCTGGACTGGACCCCCCAAAAGGAGGGTAGGGCAGACACAGTTTTCTGTGAATATCTTGAGAACCGTAGGGCCTAGGATGACCAATTTTTTGCATATGTTTGCCTCCAGGGGTCATGTAAACCCATTCCATATGCACACATGTGCATAAACAGATACACACGCACATGCATACATTCACAGTAATCCTACGTATGACACATACTCACACAGTAGACATATATATGCATGCATGCACAAGCACACACACAGGCAAACACACAAGCACATGCACGCACACACACCCACCCACACACCCACACACACATAAACATAAACATGTACACGCACACATTCACACAATTCAAGAATTTCTCAGAATTATGAACAGGCAAGATGGGGGTGGGGTTGTATAAAATGTATATTACATGTGAAATCTATGAACTAATCATGTTTTGGTACTTGTTGTCTAGCAGATACCAGTGAGAATTGAGTGTGCATAATGCAATTCAGTGAGACAGTTAGAATCATATATGCCTTTCAGCGTGACTTATTTTTGTGGAAAACATGTGCTGGACTCGGTGGCGGTCATATTTGCTCTGCGGTACATCTAGTTTGTATTTTATTTGTATTTTTTTGCGGGTGCTTCATGCAACACCAAACTAAATGTGCAGCTGGGTGAGGGAGCGCTAACACAGGGTGGGGCGAGGAGACAAGGGAGACTGTGTTATGCCAGAGCTGGAGTGGGTGACCCCTCATGCTACTGTAACTCGGGCAATTAAGAACAGGCTGCACTGCGCCTTCCAAAGCCGAAGCTTGCTGTCGATTCCTTCTCGACTCTCTGCCTGATGGGCTGAGGGAGCGGACGTGGGGCTGCCACCTGTGCTGGTGGGGCTCTGCAGAGTCTGGAGTGGGTCAGCGTCTTTCTGTTGCCTTGTAACACTCTTTTCTAAGGGACCCTTCTGTAATTATGGAAAGGACCACCGGAGGAAAATAGGGGAGGGTCATGTCTTTTTATTCTTTGTTGAGGAGAGGGTCACCTTTTTTTTAGTCTAGGAAGGAGGGTCACCTAACTTTTGTATTCATAGAAACAGCAACATTTGGGCCGTCGCCCAGGGCCTCGCGTTTGATGGGCTTTGCACCTGGCCAAAGATGACATTAATAGTGGGGTTGTTTAAGGCTCAGTCATTTCAAATTTGTGTTAAAGTTTGGTTTTCACTTCCAAGTTGAAGTTTAGGGTCTATAGAACAATGAGTCCGAGTGTCAAACACACAGATAAAAAATGGCCTCTGGGGGGCGCCGTAAAATATATAAACTGCTACAACTTTTTATTAGATTATCCAATTTTAACATATGAGGTATGTATGGATTCAGAATTAAAAGGAGAAACTGGTGTGCTAAGCATTTGGTTACCAGATTAAAAACACACTTTATAATAAACACACTTTTAGCCCATGGACAGTAAAATTGTGCTTTTTTTTAGATAAAGGGTGGAAATGCCCTCAAAGTTGCAATGAAACATCATTTTTAACTACATTTTTTGATACAACAGTTGCTTTTCTGGACCATTGAGTGACATTTGGGTAATTTTCTGCGGCACACCTGATGATCTCTCTCGGCACACTAGTGTGCCCCGGCACAGTGGTTGAAAAACACTGTCGTAGGCCTAATTCCTTGCATTGCCACAAACAAACATTAGGCCTATGATATCCCATGCATGATAGATAGATAGATAGATAGATAGATAGATAGATAGATAGATAGATAGATATACTTTATTGATCCCTAGGGGAAATTCAAGAAATGAATTTTTTCATGTAGTCCAGGCAAAGTAAGGTAAGATTTCTCATGCTTATTTCAGACTGGTTTGTTGCAAAATTGGTGTCTATTTTTACATGTTGGCCCTTTGAATCAATGGAAATGGTTGTTGACGGGGATTGACTGATAGACTGTCTGTCCAATCAGAGGGGCCTGTATGATGCCTCTTTACTTTGCACAATTTTGGCTAAAACAGTAGACAGTATGTTTATGTAAGTGAATGAAGATAAATTGTAAAGGTTGAAGATGGGGTTGAATGGGGGTTTCTGGGCTATAGGGTCAGATAATAGCGGTATTAAACCTATGATGTATCATCTTGGGGTCACCAAGTCCCCAAAAAATCTTCAAAAGTGACCTCACTGCTAATAGCTTATTTAGAGGGCATGCAGGTAAAAGCCTGTCCAGCCATTTAACTACTAATGTAAATGGCAGGAGTTACTGAATGGTACAGTGACTTTATCTGGAAGTGTGGTCTATTATCAGATGAAATGAAAATTGAGCTCTTTGGCTAGAAACTTTAGATGTGTTTGGTGTACATAGAAGAATGGCTATACTGAAAAGAACCCCATGCCTAATGAGAATTATGGTGGAGGGGCTGTGCTATTGTGGGGCTGTTTTTATTCCCAAAGGCCTTGAGAACCTAAGTAAGGTGCATGGTGTCATGAACACCAAGAAAAACCTGAACATTTTCAAAGGAAATCTGCCAATCTCTGCCAAGACACTAAAAGTTGGTCTTGATTGGATCATTCATCAGGTCAATGAACCAAAGCAAATGTCCAGATCAAAACAAATATTGTTTGCTGAACACAAAATCATGCTTCAGACATTGCCATCTCAGTCCCCTGATCTAAACTCCATAGGAAAACAGTGGGGTGAGTCAAAGAGGAGTGTGGACCTAGGAATCTGGACGTTCTGGGGAGATTTTGTAAAGACGAACGGTCTTAAATCCCTTGCTTTGTATTCTCCAACTTTATGGGGTTTTATTGGCAAAGGGAGGCTTAAGAAGTTATTACAAGCAGGGGTGCCAATAATTGTGAGCAATGTGTTTTTGTTATTTATTTCTTTATGAGATTTTCCTTTTTCTCCAAATAAATTAGCTTCCCTTCAAGGTTGGATTTTTCCTAATTTCTTTCATTGTGAGATTACAATAAATCACCAACAGATTGTTTTTTTATACCAGTTTTTAGTCAACTTTAACCGAGGTGCCAATAACTCTGGAGGTTACTGTATATAATTGCTATAATTATTGTTATAATTTTAAACTATATTTTCTGATTCAAAGATGAACAACAGCTGAACTACAGCTATAAAACTGACTAAAAGCTAGATTCATGTCAATTCAGGTTGGTTTTTACAAAGTTAAATTGTGTTTTGTTTTATAAATCATGATATTGAATTATGCAGTGCAAGATGCCTCAAAGACAGTAGACAAATGCAGAAAGAAAGCCACAAAAGGCAGTGGATCTCTCTCTCTCACACACACACACACCACACATACAAACAAATAGATAAAGATTTCACCTGGTGGGGTAATATACTATAGTATGATGTAGTTTGTTGTAAGATTCCATGTTGAATTTTGTTTCAATATGGGTCGCTATAATTTACTGTAAATTATGCTGACATATGTTTAAAAATCTTGTTTCATGTGCCCCTTTTTCAATTTGAGCCCCTGGCCCTCCAAAGCTCTCTGCACGGCCCTGATATAGAGAGCTAGGCAATGCCCATGATGATGACTGAGCTGTGTAATGGGTCTGTTGCCTATTAGACTACTTTAGGCTATATCACGACTACTTCATGACTACCTAAAACCGTCTTTATTCAGAAACTGTGTCATTGGTCATTGATTTATGTACTCAAAAATAGCCCTCTAGCCTTTTTCACAAGCCTGTATTAGGCAATGGGTTCCTCAAAATTTCACGCACATTATTATTTATTTACTTTCTTCCAGATATAAAGTTCTTTTGTGAATTTTTTTGTGAATAAAATGATGGCTTGATTGAAAAAAGTTGGTACTCATGATCCTAAATTCATAAACTCAAAGTTGCAAGTTGGGTGCTTAATATCACATCGCCTTATGCAGCCATATTTGTGTATGGGTATCCTAGGTATCTTTGTGCTTCAGGGATATTCTGAACGATCTTAAATCGAGTTGAGTGATTACCCAGGCTTTATTTACAATAACTTTAAAAATGATGTTTCATTGCAACTTTGAGGGCATTTCCACCCTTTATCAAAAAAAGCACCATTTTGCTGTCCATGGGCTAAAAGTGTGTTTATTATAAAGTGTGTTTTTAATCTGGTAACCAAATGCTTAGCTCACCAGTTTCTCCTTTTAATTCTGAATCCATACATACCTCATATGTTATAATTGGTTAAACTAGTCAAAAGTTGTAGCAGTTTAAATATTTTGCAGCGCCCCCTAGAGGCTATTTTGTTATCTTTGTGTTTGACACTCGGACTCAAATTGTTCTATAGACCCTTCACTTCAACTTAGAAGTGAAAACCAAACTTTAACACCAATTTGAAATGACTGAGAAAAATTACACATACATACGACCCCACTATAAGCGTTTATTCTTCATTAGCGCCTATTAGCCTAAGCAAAAAGCTAAACGTGGCTTAATGTCCTAAAACAATGATCAGTGATCACCAAATGTCTCTCATATTGTTCTTCATAATCACTAAGAACCTTCAAGCATGAAGTCATATTAGGCCTATGAATGGTTAACCTGACGTGACATCATGTTTTTCTTCAGTCTCTTTCACTGACGCCTATGGAAAAAGCTTAACGTCCCAAAACAACGATCAATGATCATCAAATTTCTCTCTCATATTGCTCCTCATAACCATCTATAAAAATCTAGCCCAAAGTTGTTTTTTTTTTCTTTTTGAGCACGTCCGAATCCCAGGACATAAGGCACTGGGGCCTTTGGCTCGAGATATAATTCCAAAGGGGGCAGATACTGCACTGAAAACTTAAAAAGATTGAACAAAGCTTCCCGAACTTTGAAATTGCGATCAGTGACTGGCATCGGGTGAACGAAGCTTTTCGAACTTGAACAGGCTATTAAAAACTATTAGCGCACCTCCATGTCACAGGAGAGACAAGTGGGCTTGCCCTTAGGGTACTACTTGCAAGCTGGCCTGTTGCTGAGTTTGCGGCAAAGTAGGCTAAGCAAGATTTTTTTTCAGAGTCAGATTATGGCGAGTCAATGTAATCTATTTGTCCAATGTAAGCCTACAGACCAGTTTCCATAGTGCACATTTTATCAATAGTTTGAATGTCGTGTGTTTCTGCTCATTGACAAATAGCGTTCAGCACAATGATTAATGCCCAATTAATTCCCCTGTTAAAGTGTTTGCCTCTGTTACACTAGTTTGATTTTGTGATGTAGCCCATGATAAACACCATATGGCCAAATATGTGACTCAGCTAAAGTTATAGGGAATTTCCCCTCAAGACAAGCTGGTGTAGCTTATTAGACTACTATTAAAATGCACTGACGGTAGGCTAGGCACAGGCTATCGCATGATTTCATGAACGTATTAAGTGAAAAGGGCCAGCGGGGCATTTCAAGGAAGGAGTCAGGGGCGTCACTAGACCTTATTCACTGGGGCACGTGCCTTAGTAAAAGTCTCCAGTGCCCCAGTAAAATTCTAGCGCTGCTCTCGCTGGAAACGGCATTCATGAGTGCATCTCCGTGCCTGCTTTAGTCATGACTCGAGCCTGTCACTTACCAGCCAATAAAAATAAAAAAGGAAAAAAAGAAAGGGGCCATAATAGCCAATCAGAAAACCTCTGTAGTCGGGTAAGATTGAACGCAACAACCAATGAAAATCGTTCACATGATTCTTCCGAGTGTTTCGTTGTATTGTGGAAACTGATGGAGCTCATCACATCACTTTGAGCGCAGAGTAAGTCGTCCCCTGTTTTAATGTTACAACAAATTCACAGCTTGTTTGACAGAAAAAATGACAAGTTGATCGCTGTTAGAGAATGTTGCCCACATAATTAGCATCTATTTTTCAATGCTTAGCGTCATTGTAGCCTAAATTTAGCAACAGTTTACCAGCTTGTGCTCTCTCCCTCACACACACTCACACCATGCGTAGGCTGCATGCACACATGCGGAGAATTAATAATGATTTACGTATAGCCTACTGTAGAGAGAGTCCTGTAAAAGTAGCGTATACTGTTTGTGAAGCTGTCCTACTGTAAAACTAAACATAGCCTTCTGATAAACTATTCAGAGATGGACATTAGAAAATTCTTCCTGAACAGAGGCAGAGGGAGAGGAATAGTGAGGAGAGATGAGGAGGACGAGGGAGGTATGATAATTGCCCACATTAACGGTAACATTAACATTTATGTTGGTAGCCAGTGCTGTGATTTGATCTATGGTTTAATTAATGGCAAACTTAAATAAGTTTGCTGCATTTCCAAATGTAGCCTATAATAATCTACACAGAATCAGAGTACTCTGATTCTGTGCAGATTATTATAGGCTACATTTGGAAATCATCACCAAAAGTCAGTATAAAGGCTTTAGTAGGCTATTTAAAGGAATTATCCGGAGTAAAGTGCACTTTAGATCGATTTCCGGATGATTGGGGGTACATACGTTGAGTTGACATCAAAATTATGTCATTCGGATGTGTTTTGAGAAAGTTCGATTGTACCGTTTTCAGTCACAACTCGTAGCCTGGAAGTGAGCGGGGCATTTCAATTGCGCCGCTACAAAACGCTATTTTTATACCTCTTCTACAGTTCCAAACAACATAACACTTACGTGGTAGTGAGTAGAGGGTCCCTAAAGCCAAACCGAAGTATCCCGAGGTCTTTATGTGGTCGAATAGAGAGTCCAGAATGAATTTCATCAAGCCAGTACCTTTCCAGGAATGTTGCCATCTTTGCCGCCACCTTGAGGGGAAAGTCCGTAGGAGTCTTATTGCTGAGTGTGTTTTAACACGCTCTGGAAATTCACAATTTCGTCGCCGTTTAAAAAAAAAAAAAAAAACATAGTCCAGTATTTCTTTCGAAATTGAAATGAAGTTGTATGGACTGGACTATGTTTTTTTTTTTAAAACGGCGACGAAATTGTAAATTTCCAGAGCGTGTTACACAGCAATAAGACTCCTACGGACTATTAAATTCATGCAGTGAGTTTAGGCCTACTTATGCCTATGTGTTTGAATGTTGCTGGATAGTGGCTGCTACAACAATTGAGGGAGAGTGCTGGTCCTACAGTATGACAGTGACAATAATGATTTTGAAGCTTGTAGCCTACCCGTAGGCTAGCCATTTATTTCATATTGCGCGCACATTTATTTATTTATTTTTTATGTAGGCTATTGGGAGTTGGGGGCCTGTGCCCCAGCAAAGCTCTAGATCTAGAATCGCCCCTGAAGGAGTCGTAGCATGCAAGCTTCCAAATTGACACAGTAGCCTACAGAAGGCATCAATACATCGTTGGGACTGGGGAGGGTCATGCATTTTTTCTCAATCATAGAAAAATGTCTTGCTGGCGAGGGAGGGTCACGTCTTTTTTGACCAACGCTCCCAAAACTCCTCCGGTAGCCCCTTAAAAAGATAACAAACAGTCCCTAAAGAGGATGTTAGGGGATAATGGTGCATCGAGATGGGGGAGTCTCTATACGGGAGGTGAGACAGCCGGGTATGAGAAAACCCAGGGCCATGGCTGAGCACTTTGTATTGCAATAACCCAGTCACTCCATTAGCATAATTCACGGGAAGTGGGTTATACACACACACACACACACACACACGCGCACACACACACGCACACGCACGCACACACACACACACACACACACACACATACACATACACATATTGTCTGACTCTGCGCTGTACGGTTCTAAAATGTATTTACTACTTTACTACTACTACTTACAAATTTAATACAGGACAGTAAAGAGAGAGGGGGGGGGGGGGGGGGCGAGAGGAGGAGTATTAGTAGGATGTGGAGTGGGAAACTCACCTTCCATAACGAGAGTGTGTTGGTGACCCAGGATCATCCATGTCTTCATCATTCTTCATGGCCCCACAGCTGTGTGCTGCAGACTCTGGTCTAAGTGTCTTACTGGGACCTGCAGCCTCTTCTCTCTCCTGAGAGTCACTCATCCTAGCAGCAGTGGGAGAGTCTCTTTAGACCTAGTTAGGAGAAACACACAATTTTGTTAAGTTGTGTGTGTGTGTTTGTGTGTGTGTGTGTGTGTGTGTGTGTGTGTGTGTGTGTGTGTGTGTGTGTGTATGTGTGTGTATGTGTGTGTGTGCGTGTGTGTCAAATTTAGTGGGTTGTCCAATCCACATTGGGAGTCATTTTGTTATCAAACGTCAGGCGGATGGCACAACAAGCCGTTCCTATGTTTCTTAATCAGTTATGGGTGTGTTTTGGACGTAACATCATTTAAACCAATAAGAATGACATCTGTCATTCCCTTTAACAGCAAGCAGCGCAACTTCAAACAGTGAACCCAATGATTTGACGCAACCAAAACATAGTAAGGCCTTCAGAAACAGTCCAGCGAAGTGTAAGACTAGAGCCTTGTCAGTACATGGTCTGAAAAATAATGCTTAATTTTGATGTGGTTCTATGCCCGCTGCTACAGGCTGTAAGCCATTTCATTCATTTTGAATCGCCTTTGACTGCTTCAGAGTGGCACACACACACACACACACACTGTATCAGTGTAACTGATTCAAGATACATTCTGATCTTTTCATTTTTATGTCTCTGCCTGCTGGTGCTCTTCTACTTTTACTCATAAATATCATGAACTGCTCGATGCAAAACAACTTCACATACAGTATGTTAACATGAACATAATAACATGCATGCATGAACACCCAAACGCATGTTGTCAGTTTTCAGGTACAGGAGCTTTCCAGAGAGCCCCAAATCACACAGACAATCTGCTGTCCTAAAGCAGAGACCCATCTATGCGCACTTGAAGAAGTGTTTTGTCTGACTTGGTTGACCTTTGATCCTACACTAGTCTAGCATCACATGTTAAGAAACACCTGAGTGTCAAATAGCAATGATAAAGAGCTCTGTGCAGCTGTTCACTTTCTTTGTTCTCGCATTACTGTTCACTGTTCTAAAGCACTATGCACTATGCATTACAGTGCACTGTTCTAAAGAACTGTGCATTACAGTACCCTGTTCTAAAGCACTATGCATTACTGTACCCTGTTCTAAAGCACTATGCATTACTGCGCACTGTTCTAAAGCAGTATGCATTACTGTGAACTGTTCTAAAGCACTATGCATTACTGTGCACTGTTCTAAAGCAATATGCATTACTGCGCACTGTTCTAAAGCAGTATGCATTACTGTTCACTGTTCTAAAGCACTATGCACTATGCATTACAGTGCACTGTTCTAAAGAACTGTGCATTACAGTACCCTGTTCTAAAGCACTATGCATTACTGTACCCTGTTCTAAAGCACTATGCATTACTGCGCACTGTTCTAAAGCAGTATGCATTACTGTGAACTGTTCTAAAGCACTATGCATTACTGTGCACTGTTCTAAAGCAATATGCATTACTGCGCACTGTTCTAAAGCAGTATGCATTACTGTGAACTGTTCTAAAGCACTATGCATTGCTGTACACTATTCTAAAGCACTATGCATTACTGTACACTGTTCTAAAGCACTATGTTGTACAATGTTCTCAAGCACTATGCATTCTGCCTCTGTCCCTCTGCCATCTCCAGGTCACTGTCACCACAGGCTCCATCTTAACTAAGAAAAGCCATCACAGGCTTGTATTCTGCCTTAGTCACTATTATTATACTGATAGAGATTCTAGAGTAGAGAGACTTGCAGTATGTAGAAACAAACAGCAACAGCAGTCTTATAGTCAACACTGTCTGTGTATTTGGGACTAAATGTACAGACCTTGAATATCTCTCTGTGACAAAACCCATGAGGATCTCTCACCTAAATGACTACATACATCTCACCTAAACAACTACAGACATTTCATCTGAATGACAGACACCTCACCTAAATGACTACAGATGTCTCACCTACATGACGACAGACATCTCACCTACATGACTACAGACATCTCACCTAAATGAATATCTTACTCTTGTTCACTAGATCCACTTTTTTGTTGAAACACAGGGTCATATAGTTATAAAGTTTTGCCCTTCAGACAGCTGCTGTATCAAATATGGCTCTTGTCCAAGAGCTGTAAAAGGGATTCTATTGAACTTACTGGAAATCAGTAGCACTGAGAGGGGGTGGGTGGGGCATTCAAGCACAAAATAAACATTCCATCTGTTTTTACAAATGTCTTCTTAATAATAATACACTAAACATTAATCCATCGATAATGTGGTTGTAAATTCTAGAGGGCATACAAATGTTTTTCTCTTCTTGCCTATTGTAGTGATACCACCTGATTTCATCTCTCTATGTAGATCAAACATTTAGACATCACACAGACTACAACACTAACTGGGTCTGGGTCAACCCATTAGGGCCAGGTGAACATACACGTCCATTTACAGGTGAAAGGAACAACGAGAGGAGTGAAGGCCAAGGGAAGGATCCATTGGATAATTTAAGAGCTACTGGACCGACAGGTGAGTTTCTGACACCTGACAATGTTGTTGATGTCTACAAAACGGACATTTGTACAGGCAATGCTACATGATGTACTGTATGGAGAAGCTCATTGTCTAATGACAGTTTAGTGTGTGTATAACAAGAAGATGTCTCTGTTCAGACTGTTGTACAGCACACTACTATATGCTGCACACTTGTGGACAAACTACAAAAAAGCATTCAGAGACTTCAAGTAGCAAATCATGATAGGATGACAATGTTCTGTCACAGCACTAAAGATTGTGCAAGCGCTGTTTGCAGTATGATGTATAGATGTATTATTATGTGTAGTTTATTATATGCACCCTCTTTTATCTGGACACCAAATGTGTGATTTGATTGACAGATAGATTGACTGATTGATTGATTGATTGATTGATTGATTAATTGGTCTATTTACAGTCTTGATCATGTTGTTGTCTACAAACACCTAATCTAATCATACCTAAATAGAATATGATACTTACTCAAGTAAACTAGCCCATTTACGTAAGGGATAATGTATAGAACGCCGGTCATTATTGGGAAAATAAGTCCCGACAGGGTGAACCGGACATGTTCAGCCCTGAAGGGACTTATTTTCCCAATAATGACCGGCGTTCTATACATTATCCCGCTTATTACACGGCTGCTTGCCAAAACGAAACAATAAACTTCTCACGATATGACTCTTTAGCCTACATAGACTAGGCTATAGCCTATTTTTTACCGTTCATCGTGGCTTTTGCTGAGAAACAAATAGTTTGCAACAACACACGCTAAACTTGAATGAAACATTCTTTAGAACCCAGCTGATCAACCATCTGCTTTTCACTTTTGAATGAAGTTCCAGTTGTTGCAGAGTGATATGAAAGACCTGAATTAGAAGCACAAACTCCGTTGCCATTAACAGCGATCATTATTTTTTTCAGAGGTCCTTTAGTCGAAAATAATGACTGCTAGAACTTTGGGAAATCCCATTGAAGTCAATGGAGCGTTCTACTTGCATTGTGAAGAGCTGTGTAATAAATACTCTTAATCTATCTTTTAGGAAGATCCCTGTATGATTTTAGAACTACATAGATATGAGTAGGAATCTGACACCAGACCCTGTTTCCAAATGGAGCACAGTATTCCAAAGCAGTAACTGATTTAGTTTTTATCATGCTGTTGTCTACAAACACCTTATCTCCTCCCTGACTCTCATCATGAGCACAGAAATCTCTGGTGGGATACACTAATACCAGATAGACTACATGAGTCACCATGCTCTCTCATGCCTCTGTTCTCTGCTGCTATTTAAATAAACTCCCACGGGCACACAGCACTGACCTCAGTGCAGTATGTACTCCCTTAACAGCTGTGCTGTAGCTATGGGAAACAGGCTTCACCATAAGGACAACTGTCAGGACAGGACAAACCTCAAACCGCTTTTTTCACTTCTGTAATTTCTTGCTTGGTAGCCTACCAATAAGTAATGGAAATCTGCACACCATGTTCCGTGTATTTCCTTAAAGAAACAGTAGCGTTGTCTAGGTGCTGAATGTGTTTGGGACTGAAACAGTAATATGGTGTAGGTGCTGTGTGTGTTTGGGACTGAAACAGTAACATGGTGTAGGTGTTCTGAGGCTGCTCAGTGTGCAGACATTGTTTAGGGGGATCAGTAATTACTTGTTTACATTCCCAGTAACACCAAATAATAAGTCATTAACTTTTCTATTAACATATAGTTTGCAAATAAACATTTAACATTTAAATGATGTAAGAAATAACTGTTAATTAGTGCCAAAAAGACATTTAGTTAACTATTAACACATATTAATACAATATTACCTAATAGATTTGCTAAAACGTTAACATACAGATTTTATGCAAACAACTAATATTTAATTAATGATGAAAAAACTATTAACTTGTGCCAAATAGATATGTTAGTAACAATTAACAAATATTAACAAAGGGTTAGGTAATTACTAGTTTGCTATTTATTATGGCACCTTATTATGGAGTGTTACCCCATGACTTTTCTAATTTTCCATTGCCCCAATCTCAGATCTCTTTGCCAACAGCCCAGACCAGCAGGGTGCCATGGCTCCCCTAGTGGCCACCTGAGCTCCCCTGGAAATATGGTATGTGAAATTGTGTGTGGGGGGGGGGGGGGGGCTCTAAAATATTGATATGATTGCCAAATAAATTATATTTTGCCCATGGTTTTCCCTAAAATGTGTAAAATAAGAGTAATAAAATTGTATGTGGGCGGTGGTAGTGTAGTGGTTAAGGAGCTAGGCTAGCGTGCAGTAGCCTGAAAGTTGTCGGTTCAATTTCCGGCTTCCACCGTTGTGCCCTTGAGCAAGGCACTTACCCCCAAGTTGCTCCAGGGACAATGTAATCCCTTGTAATATAGCTGACATATGTAAGTTACTTTGGTCAAGAAGTGTCTGCTAAATGTAATGTAATGTAATGTAATGTAATAATGTATTTTGAGTTCATGATTCATGAAAAAAGTGCCTGCTTGCAAGTTAGTTATGTGATAGTCCACCTACTTATGAGAAGGGCTACTGTATGCATCGTTGTGTTGTGTACAGTGTGTGCCGTTGCGTCTCTCCAGGCAGTGAGAGGGTTGTGTTGTGCTATAGTCCTAGCTGTAGCCTATTGTAAATAATAGGCTATTGCCATAATATGTTAGCTTATGCCATAATGTTATTGTTTATTGTTTATGGTTGGTGCCGCTGGCTGCTCTTATCGCGTGTGTTTGGCTCTGTGTACAGCCTTATAGGCTATAGCCCATGTGATTGTGAAACAATGTAAGTTGTTGAGTAATTCTAAGTTGATTCAATTAAACAGTCAAAAGACACATCATTGGTGGTCGGGGTCCGTGGATTATTTACTATCAAGTTCATTGAAGTTTGCGTAGCCCATTGATGATCCATCGGGGTGTTTCATGTAAATATTGTAAACATATTATGTAATATGTTTCATGTAAGCAAACATAGACCTATGGCACCACCCATGTGCAACGGATTTTCTCTTTATAATAGGCATATGTCTATGCTGTTGCTATTAATGACAGGATCAGCATTTAAACTTTGCCCCATCCAAAAAAAAACAAAATCGCCCGTACCCGCCCCGCCCCCCGGCCGTGGTAGAACTCGCACACTGCAGACCAGTTCAGCAGGTTCTGAAGATGGCAAGACTGTTTTTAGAAAAACACAACGCTGCCAGTGGAAATAGTCTATACAATATACATTCACTACTGATAAAAATGACACACGCAGTAAACACATACATATTCACACTGGACATGATACAAACACATATTTAATAAAGTAACTTACTGTAGGTTATGTATGGAGTATCACTGGCTTGTTTTCCTGTCCATTGAATTCATTTCCTTGAAGTCTCTCTGCAGAGAACTGGCTAAATCTGATTAGACTTTCTCTACCAAATGTGATGCTTTTCAGTGTCAGTTGTGCAGTTTAGTTTTCAGTGTCTGTTGTTTCACTTCATGTTGACATTTGTTCATCTGTCCACATAATGTTTTTAGATGAAAATGCAAGACTGCCAAAGGACTAGATCTATACACTGTAAAACCTTCACCAATAAAATAACACATATGCAGTACATACAGTATACATACTATATATGTGTATACATATACATATATACACTGTACTTGACAGGTACATATACACTGGACATGACACATACAGTACACATATTCAATAAAGTAACTTACTGTAGGTATGGAGTGTCACTGGCTTGTATTCCTGGAATCCATTTCCTTGAATCTCAGTCTCTCTCTGTAGAGAACTGGCTGGACTTCTTCAGTCACAGGAGTTAGAGAGGTGTTGATACAATCAAAACAACTCTCGTCATGACTTTTAACTCCTTCATCTCCGCCCATGTATTTCCTACACCAGCTCTTTTAAAAATGTTACATTATAAGACATTTCTAAGCATCTATTTTAGTCCATATGCATTAAAAATGCATATAATAGATGTGCACGTTTTATTATTATTAAGACATTCCCCATCCTGGTAAACTATCTGCACTGCTGCCCACACCCCACTGTTCCTCCACCAGCATCTAGACATGGAGGAGGATGGAGATGTTACACCACACTGTTCCCATCCTACACCTCCACAATCATCTAGACATGGCAGGAGATGGAGATGCTACCACCCACACCCCACTGTTCCACCCCACACCTCCAACAGCAACTAGATGTGGTCGGGGGATGGACACCCTGCTGGACTCCTTCTTGGTGCCGGGGAGCACGCCGGGTCGACCCACATAGATGGTGGAGCCACTGTTGACCGATGCTCAGCAAGGCCACACACCTCTTAAGATGCAGATGATGTAGAGCCCTCTGGTATGGGCTGGTCACCTCAGTTATTCAGGGCTCATGGACTCGTGATGGGTTGTCCAGTCGTAGATGTTGGGGAACGCGGGAGGGCGTGTCGGCCAAATGGTGGCAGTCCTCCCGCTGTGTGTTATGTTCCCTTTCCCTGGTGGCCAGCCAACACTGGGAGTAATATTGATACTATTTATATTGATAATTTCTGGCTCCCTCTGCTGTCATTGTCTCTCTGTGTTCCCAGTTGTGTGTGTGTGAATGTCATGCAGAGGGATCAATGAATATATGGGAGAAATAGTGAGTGTGTGTGTGTGTGTGTGTGTGTGTGTGTGTGTGTGTGTGTGTGTGAGAGTGAGTGAGAGAATGTTGTGCAGAAGGATCAACAAGGGTATGAGAGAAATAGTGTTTGTGTGTGTATTTGTGTGTGCGTGCATGTGTGTGAGTGTATGAGTGGATCAATGAGTGTATGAGAGAAACAGTGTCTGTGTTTGTGTATGTGTGTGTGTGTGTGTGTGAGAGAGAGAGAGAGAATGTCATGTAGATCAATGAGTCTCAGGATCTCTGAGTGTGGAGGTGCTGAGTGTTGGATGCTGGGTTGATCCGCCACACAGACACTGGGGGACTGATCAGACTGGATCTCTGCAGCACACTGAAATGCTGCTATCAACACTCTCGTGGCCTGTGCAGACTACACGATTTCAGACTGATTTTGCCAAGATCTTGTCGCGGCTGACAAATTTCCTGTGTCGTGCCGAATATGAAAAGTTGGGAACGACGCCAAAGGAGGAAGCATCTTACTATTGATCTAGTCTTGTCATACGGCATAAGCATAGAGCAGTTAACAGTTCTGCCACAACACCCGACCTTAACTGACCACCATCTAATTACTTTTACAATGACATTACAATATGCAGTACCCAATTTAGCTGAATACTACAGCCGCGGCCTATCTGAAAAAACGAATGCAGACTTTCTAGAAAAAATCTCGTTTACGTTTGCCCCCTTCCGGACCCATGTGGTATAAGAAGGCCCTTTCCTTAATCCAACCGAGGTCGACTTGTTAACTGATAATGTAATGAACTCATTACGCTCAACCCTTGATTCAGTAGCACCACTAAAAAAGAGAGTAAGGAAACAAGTAAGGCGTGCTCCATGGCCACACAGACAAAAACCCTCAAACAAGCAGCGCGCAAACTTGAACAAAAATGGCGTACCACTAAATTGGAAGTCTTCCGCCAAGCATGGAAAGATAGCCTTATCACCTACAAAAAAGCACTCAACGAGGCTAAGTCAACCTACTATTCCTTGCTGATCGAAGAAAACAAAAATAATACAAAATTTCTCTTTACCACAATTTCCCGCCTGACGAAGAGCCACACTGAAGTAACCGAATCTATCCCTATATGCCTAAACAGTAACAACTTCATGAATTTTTTCAATGACAAAATTGAAACAATTAGAGATAAGATTAATAACCAATCAGTATTGCCAGATATTCGTACTCCATTGCTGAACGGTAGTGAAAACATAATTGAATCACAGATGAGACGAACAACTTTAAATTCATTTACACCGATCAACATATTAGACCTCACTTCCACAATTTCCTCATCAAAATCTACAACTAGTCTACTAGATCCTATCCCTACTCATCTTCTGAAATCTGCTCTCCCTTTCTTGGACAATGCTTTGCTCCAGATCATAAATAACTCACTGCTGTCAGGGCATGTACCACAATCGTTTAAGTTATCTGTTATTAAGCCATCCCTCAAAAAACCTACCCTTGACCCTAACGAACTGGCCAACTATAGGCCTATATCTAATCTCCCTTTTCTGTCGAAAATACTAGAAAAAATAGTGTCCAAACAAAATAGTGCCTTTTTACATATGAATGAAATCGAAGAATTATATCAGTCTGGTTTCAGAGCTCACCACAGTACTGAATCAGCCTTAGTTAAAGTTTTTAATGACCTCCTCATTGCTGCCGATAATGGACATATATCAATTTTGGTCCTCCTGGACCTCAGTGCTGCCTTCGACACCATAGACCATGACATACTACTTCACAGGCTTGAACATTTGATAGGCATTAAAGACTCAGCACTTGCTTGGTTTAGATCATACCTTTCTAACCGCAGACAATTTGTACAAGTCCACAATAAACCGTCTATCGAGACTATAGTAAAATATGGGGTGCCTCAAGGCTCAGTACTAGGGCCCCTGTTATTTTCTCTCTATATGCTTCCCCTAGGCTCTGAAATTAGGAAACATGGCATTAAATTTCATTCTTATGCAGACGACACGCAACTATACCTTTCCGTAAAACCTGACGAATTAACTCCGTTAGCCAAACTTGACACATGTATAAGAGATATAAAGACATGGATGACAAATAATTTCCTGCTTTTGAACTCCGATAAAACAGAAGTTATGGTTGTAAGTCCTAAAAAGATGAGGGACATCCTATTCTCATCACAGGCTACATTTGATCTTCGATTATCCTTATCCACAAGTGTTAGAAATTTAGGAGTTACAATTGACCAAGACCTATCACTAAGCAATCACATAAAACAGATTACCAAAACTTCATTCTATCACTTAAGGAACATTTCAAAGATAAGGAAGTCCTTATCATTACCAGACGCTGAAAAATTAATCCATGCTTTTGTAACATCAAGGATTGATTATTGCAACGCTTTGTATGCTGGCTGCAACAACACCTGCCTAAAGAGCTTACAGCTTATACAAAATGCAGCTGCTCGCACACTCACTAGAACTAAAAAATATGAACATATTTCCCCTATACTGGCATCTCTACATTGGCTGCCTGTTAAAAGTCGCATTGACTTCAAAGTATTACTTCTAACGTACAAAGCCATTAATGGCCAGGCACCAGAATATATTAAAAATCTCGTAGTCTCATATAACCCACCCAGACCATTACGATCACAGAATACTGGCCTTCTTGTAATTCCAAGAATCTCAAAAACGACAGTAGGTGGCAGAGCTTTTAGCTATCGCGCACCCCTCCTCTGGAATAATCTACCCTCCTCAATTCGATTATCAGACACCCTCCCTATTTTTAAGTCTAGACTTAAAACATACCTCTTTACTGCCTCCCATAGTTAGGTATGGTGCGGTGTGGAACTTCAACCATCTCGGGGATTTTGGAATGGACCACCCTGCTGAGTCCTCGTGTGACTGGCACCCCAGTCGCGCGTGAGATGGTGGTCACTGACCATACCTGCGCTGGTGTTGACTACCCCTCACCATGCCTTAGTTATGCTGCTATAGCATAGTGCTGTCATGGACTCCGCATGTGCCATGCCGTACAACCCCCTCCCCTCTCCTCTCTCTCCTACCCTCTTTCTCTCAACTCTCCATCTCTTGCCTATTCTCATTATGATTTACTGTAACAATATATAGCACTACTGATCACTTCTTGACATTAACCAAATTGATTTCAAGTAATACTAACCCATTCTACATTTCTCTTTCTTCTCCCTTACTGTACCTCACTTGTGAAGTATATCATCACCAGTCATCAACCATCCGCGTGCCTGGCCCTCCTCTTACCCATCCCACCTGAAGTCCCATCCTTGACTGCTGTGTTACTGTCCCCCTACCTGGATTCCTGGCCCGTACAGCCCCATCACCTGCCTATGACAACTCTGCCTGGATTCTGGCCTGTCTGCTGACCCACCACTGGCCCCATCACAATTTTCTTTCCTGGACAATTCCGACGCCGGACTATTGCACTTTCTCTCACTAAATCATGATTATGCTTATCATACCGGACACGTAATCATTCCACCTTCTGTAACCTTCACCTCAGGTGTTTTAAACACCATGTCCTTCTCTCCACACCTGACTGTCATTGCATTTGCATTTGTCATTGTTTATAGACCTTACTATCCGTATTGACCCTAGGCAGATGGGTCAGGCCCTTGAGTCGTGGATCTGCTCGAGGTTTCTTCCTATATGTATCTCCTATTCTAGGGAGTTTTTCCTCGCCCCTGTTACCCATGGGCCTTCCTTCTTTCTTTCTTCCTTTTCTTTTCTCCCTCTTTTCTTTTTCTCTGATTGCCTACATTCTGTAAAGCGCCATGATACATGTGTAATGTTTTGGCGCTATATAAGCACAATAAATTGAAATTGAATTGAATCTTGCAATGTCATATTCAACGACCTGCAATTATTGCCTGCGACGTTCCACGACCAAAAGTCTAGCAAAGAAACAACAACACGAAAATCTCCTACGACTCCCGTGTTGACACTGACGTGATGACACGTGACAAGAATGCTACAATAGATAGGCGCCCCCCCCACCCGCCCCATGCCCCTGCAATTACAATATATTGTTAATAACATTCATTTTAGTTTTCTGTTTTTTCCTCTTGTTTCTCCCACTGGCCTGCTCCCGCTAACTAGGGCTGTGTGGCAAATGTTTACATATCTGAGTTCACGCCCACTGTTTGGCTGTTTAACCCTCTCTATGGTACCGCAGTTAGTCATCAGCTCTGTGTTCATCTGATGCCTGCCCGTGTTGTAGCCAGCAGTCCGCTATTCACTCTACAGCTGAACGTGGTGTTGTGTGCATCTTCTATCCGGTGCCTTGTCCAATATTTAATTATAAATGGAGGTATGTATGATCCTCACTTAACTGAACTGATAACCTTGCTGGGCTGTACACTTGACGTACATTGTCTGTTTTCTGCTCTTTCCAGGTAGTGCGACCCTTTCTCTCTATGTTGGTTGCCGAGTAGGCCTACTGTATGTGTAGTGCTGCTGTCTTGTTTATTTTGGTTTAATTGCATGCCACTCTTATTTGAGCATGGTTCACATCTGCTTGTTCCTTTTTGTGGGCATTGTCTTAGTGTCTACGTCTGCCTGTTTGTACACCTTTTGATTTTGATTAGGTGTTAGTCTGTCTCCCTCAGGTCTTGCTGAGCTTTAACCCCACTTTTCCCACGGGGTGCTACTGTAAAGAGGAAAGTGTGTAAAACTTCCGGTGAGGCAGCGGAAGTAGAATGCCTATGTCTGCCTGTTTGTACACTGTCTGTGTTTTGGTTTGGCTTGGCCTTGCAGTGTTTAAAGTCTGCCTGCATGTTGCTGGCTTTGTGCTTTATTTCGTTTTGCAGGGAATAAGTGGCTTATTCTTTAGTTTGTCTATACACAACTAGGTATAGTGCTTGGTGCTGGGAGTAATTTGTGAGAGTCTATGCTTTTTCTTTCTGTCTTTGTGTACTGCCTGTATAAAGTACTGTAGAGTCTGCTTACTTTGTCTGTACTCCCTTGTGGTGCTCTCATTTTATTTGTTTGTTTAGCAGACGTGGGGTCTCTCATTGAGGGAGGCAGGACACCTGGTGGTGGAATCCTGTAGCTGCACATTTGGGCGTGTCATTCAGAGTGTTGCTTGCGGTGTATATGCATGTGTGATGGTGTGGACTCTAGAAAACACCTCCAGTTAGTCTGCCTCCCTCAGGTAAGCCCCCGTCTTGCTGTATTTGTCTTTTTAGCTCCAGTGGAGCTTTAACCCCAGTTTTTCCGCAGGGTGCTACTGTAAAGAAAGAAGTGGGTAAAACGTCCGGTGAGGCGGTAGAAGTAGTATACCTATGGTATTTTGTGTGCTAATTAGCAAAAAGGCAAGTATTTTCGGATTATTATTTACTGTGTAACATCGCAAAACCTTTATGAGAGGGACATCAGGGACAAGATGTCCTGTTTGTGGCTGTACTGTACGTATAACTGGACTAAACTAACCAATCAGTGATTCCACGCCAGAACAGATGTTTTATAGATTCACTGTGGGCGTGTCCGGGCAGAGGGGGGGGGGGGTGTAATGTGTATTTGTTAAATTGTTTTTACATGTACTGTAAATCTGTTTTGCTTGTTGTGTCACTGGCTTGTGTCGCTGTTTTTTTTTGTTGGTCTGTCTAGTCCTCATGTCTTTCTTCTATGTTATTCTGTCCTCATTAGTCTGTCTTGTCATCAATGTTTCTGTGTAACTTGTGTATTTGTTGCCCCAGGGCTCCCTTGTAAAAGAGATTTGAATATCTCAATGGGACATCACCTGGTAAAATAAAGGATAAATAAATATATACATTTTAAGCTGATTACTGGACCATTTCTGATTAATGGGCCATTTTTATTTTTGAGTTTCACAAAAAGACCGTCTTAGAAAATTACAATAGTAGTACAGATCGCAGTGTTTTATATAAAGCACATCAGTGTATTGTTCTTGACTTGAAAGAGTAATTGAAATGGTGCATGTGCGTATCATTTTGTTGCAAGGAAAACATTTTTAGAAAGGATTGTTACATTTTGATGGCAGGGTTTCAATGTGACAGCTGTGAGAAGTGTTGTGTCTTACTTTGTTAATGTGAAGAAATTTGACACAATGAGCCAAATTCTGCTAAAAGCATGTAAGCAATCAGCAAAACTGTTGACTGTTCTGTTGGTCCGCTGTCGGGGGATTACCATCATTCTACACAGACACACAGCTGGGTGCTGGAGATAGAAGTCTGTGTATCTGTGATCTGTGTAACAAAAAGATAGACAAAACAAGTCAACACAGCCTTTAGTATCAATATACATTATTCCACTGCTTGGTTGAATTTCCCATTGTCCTGCGTTCTTTAGAACATGCATTATCATATGTTATTTGCGCACCTATGAAGTAGATCCATTTTGTTTGGCTGTATCACACTTGTCCGCTGCGCGTTAATTTCTGTAAGTCGAACACTGTATCATCCATTATCCCTTACATAATACCACACCAGTGGTGTAGTCTACGTGATATACAGGACTACGCAGTATACCCACTTAAACAGCATCACCAGGGGTGCGTTTCCCGTACAACTACGGAGGTTAGCTTTTTACTAACGTGGTACGATGCATCGTTCAACTAACTAACATGTAAGTTACGACTGTTCCCCAAAGCCGTCGTACTTACATAGTACTTTGTTAGTTTGAACCATGTTGGTTTCAACCAACATAGTTCAGACTACAATGGTTGCAGATGTGTTCGGAGAATGTCGGGCTCTGTCGGTTAGAGCCGAACGTATGAAGTCACGTAAAAGTAATGAAATTTGACATTGCATGACGTTTCCTTGGCCCAGCAGTTATAATATCATTAATAATAATAATAATAATGATGATAATACTTATTACAAAAATAGGCAGTAATTCCAATAGGCCCTAGGCTTTGTATGCTTTTTAAATATAGCCTATATATATATTAGGCTATTAATAATAATAATAGGCATAATGATAATTTTAATAATAACGTCTATTGAACGTAGCCTACTAATTAGCCTAATCAGTGAAGCATAAATCGCCAACCGAGCAAATGTGAACAAATAAGTTACACATTTAATGAAACACACCGAATAGCCTACATAAAGGCTAAACACTGGCCAATATTTTTATTTGTTGTAGCGTGAACAGGTGGCGTGAGAGGATAGACCTCTGCACTTCGGATCTTGTAGTCGTAGGTTCGAGCCTGGATAATGGTCAATTAACAATGATGTTGGAATCTTGGATAGGTTTAATCACTAAATATTCCTATGATCGTTTAGAACCTGTAGTCCTAGTTTTAACTACTGATTGGAGACCAATGCTTACTAGCCTAGGCTTAGGATAGATGTATATGTTCTATATTTTATGAAAATTGGCATGGTAAGATTAGATTCAACTTTATTGTCATTGTGCAGAGCACAAGTACAAATACAACCAAATACAGTTTGCATCTAACCAGAAGTGCCAAAAAGGCAGAAAAGTGCAATGTGATATATAAAGTATAGACAGGTGGTGCATAGACAGGACAAGAAATATAGTGCAGACAGTAGTATACAGTTGGTTTGCAGAAGGTGGTTTAGAGTAATATAAATGAAATATAAATATGTGCAGTATCTTAGCAGTTACCTTACAGTAAGAGCAGAATAAATATGGATATGTAATATGAACAATGTTGAACATGTTGTTATGTAAGTGCTTTGGGTTTCACTCTGTTCTAAATGCGCTATATAAATGAATACTTTACTTTATGATTGCCCTTCATTTCACTGGAAGTTTTTCATGCCTTTATGCAGCATTTTTCCAATGTTGCCCTTGTTATGTGTTTTCACTGTGACACTGAAAATTGAATACTGTTACCACACACAAGTATTTCATGATATTTTAAATGCACAGATAGAGTTTTTTTACCATTACTTTTCATCCATTCTAGTTATGAAGTTGTGTGTTGAATCACAACGACAAAATGACAGTTCACATAGCACAAATTTTTTAATGCTCAAAAAAGGATCTGCGCCAGCTGTACCAACATACACACACACACACACACACTGTTACTGTAGGTGCTGCTCATGTTGTTGCCTTCTGCTGCTGAGATAGTAGCAAAGTCTATACTGTTCAAATGCATGTCTATATTCCCTGAGTGCACTGACATTTCAAGACCTACTTTATTCCATCAACCCCCTATGATAATACAAGCATGTCAACTGCTCCATCTAACAGCGAGGCAGAGACGCGGTACAACAACGCCCATAGCCGGACCCGCGTTGTTGTGGAGAGGGCCCTGGGCATGTGGAAAGGTGTGTGAGCAAATCCGCTGGTGGCCTGAAGCTCCATCCTGCAAAGGCGTGCAGTGTAGTTTTGGTGGCGGCGCTTCTGCAACATGGCCCTTCAGGATCACATCCCACTGCCGGCTGATGAGGAGCTGTTAGTGGAGGAGGTGGAAGAGGTCATTCCAGTGGCTGCTGCACACCTTCCTGCTGGCCTGGAAGCACACTGGGAATTAGTTGCACATATGTTTGGCCCCTAAACACCCACACCCCACAATTCCCTGCCACATTCCCTGTTTTTTCCCCTTTTGTTTATGTTTTTTACATTTCTTTTAGTTTGGTGGGGGTGACATGTGCTTAACTTTCCCACCATCACTTTCTCCCCATGATCCCTCCCACACACACACACACACACACACACACACACACGTTCCCTATGAGCCATGACATCAAAATACATACACAGATTGAAAGGTCACAAAGCAAAGGCAACTTACCATTTTTCCGCCTCCCATGACAGGCCTACCCATACCTGGGCCATGAAGGACAAGTTAAATCATGTCACATTTTGACACTGACCACAGCACTCTGCATGCTCACTTAAGTCCCAGAGGTCTTAAAGTTCTCCAAGCAAGAGGCTACTCAACAGCAGCATTCTCCAATGTCATTGTACCAACATAATTCAGCTACGTGTTCAAATATCAAGATCATATAATAACTGAGAGTAGTCTAACTTATACACCCGCTAAACATAGCTTGTGATCAGACAAGATACAACACAAACCCCACTCCACAGGCATAGGCTACTCACCTCACACCCATCGACTCAGTCTTGAACCCCTGACCTCTCTCATGTAAAGCACACACGCTACAGTCTCTGCCACAGCACAGTCACTTCACCACATCATAATGGGCTGTAGAGTCCATATACCGTTAGCTATGTGTATGATTAGCAGATGCTTCATCCAAACACACTTAACATACGACTACAATGTAACGTTATCCTTTTATAACAATTCCAATGCTAGCCTCACATAACAATACCGTTGGCATTCAAAAGCTTTATCACCAGATAACTTAACGGGTGTTCGAAAGAATCTGTGCTGACACATTAGCATTAGGCTACATGTAAATTCACGAATAATAACAACACAGATGATTGCGGTCATCATAGCACTTCACCACAGGCCGCTCTGTTGTAGGCTAACTCCACAACACTTCACTTTCCACTGTACCACATAACGTTGTCCAGTAATGTGCAATTGTAGCTTCCAGCAATGCTATGGTATGGTATCCCACAGCAATGTTATGGGATCGTTTAATGGCTACCTCTCATCCATCTGTCCACTGCGTGTTCCGTCATCAGGGTTGGTTACGTCGTCTACTATGGTTCTTACTACTTACTACAGGTCGAGAGGTGTAGTTGTAACTACACAACTTTACGATAGTGGTTGCGAACGTTAGTTGCTACTATGGTTTTGGGAAACACTGACGCAGTGTCACGATGCATCGTACTATGTAAGTTCCACCACTATAGTTCACACTATCGTTTTGGGGAACGCACTCCAGGTCAGTATCCCCACTTAAAATAGGCAAGGATACGTATTAATATTTGAAGTTGATCACAGTATACCCACTACGGCTAAATAGACTACATCACAGTATACCCACCACAGCTAACTAGACCACACGACTGTACCACACAATATACAAATAGTCAAGTATGCAGTTGTCAAGGTGTGAGATAACGATGATCTGTACTGAGTGGTGTGTTGGGTTAGATAGAGTCTAATTGTTGTATATTGAATAGTGCGAAGCAGCACGACCAGGCAACAGAGGCCACATGGTCAGAAAAGGTTAGCTGGTCATCAAACATGACACCTAAGTTTCTTGCCACCTCGGTAGGTGCAAGAGAAAGGGTGTCAGTTTTGATGTTGATGTTGTGATGTATGGTTTGGTATGGGAGTAGTTCAGTCTAGAGAGAGGTTTAGCTGGAGGTGATGTTCTTTCATACAAGCAGATATGTCAGAGAGACAGTCCGAGATCCGTGGCATCATCAGGTGGGAATGCTGGTTTGAATTGTATGTTCATTCAGTAAGTCTTGGACATCTGCATCGCTGGTCGCCAGCCCTCGTCAGTCCAGCCCTAGAATATTCTGGAGTTCACCGTAACCATCCTATGCTTGAATTCCCCTGGCCCGGCCATGACTATTCTATGCTAGAACCTTCTGGAATGCTGCATAACTTTAAAATGTATGTATCCCCCAAGACACGTTGCCATATTGGGGTATAAAATTTGGTCAATGGGTATTCTCTGTAGTATTGAAAATGTAGTCTCAAACAGGAAGATATGCTAATATACAGATCAGCTGAAGGACACACAGAGACCAAAAGAATGATCAACCACCCTCGCCCTCACACCCCCTTCTGGCTGTTGTAATTATTCCCGTTTCGTCTTGACTGTTGTAAAATGACTTCCTTTCTCTCCATTATCTTCATGTTTGAATTAACAACCGTTTCAGCCCCCTCCAATAGTCCATTTTGAGCACTCATCAGTCTGATTCTACTTCTGCATAGAACAAATTCTGCTCCTTTGTACAAAATGTTTCTCTGTTTTTATAATAAGTGAATTTTGATTTTCATATGCTTTTAGTTGTTTTATTTTTTTTTTAAATGAAATGAAATCTCTAGTTTTGTGTTGGAACATTCCTAGTGTTGAAGTACTTCTCATTTTCTCCCTGTGTCATTTTCTTTTTCACGAATAAGAGTGTGGGCTTGTCTATTGCGATACACTGTGTGTGTGTGTCTCTCTCTGTACACAGTAGTGGGCGAAGGAGATTGTGTACACTGAATCGTATATGTATGAATGGAAATGAGCATTGATTTGGTGTCCTACAGTGTACGTATTAGTCTGAAGCATTGGTGTATGAGACAGTAACTGTACGATGTGACTGACTGATTAAACTGAGGGTGTGCTTGCATGTACACGACGTTGAATGGCAAAACAATGTTGTACACTGTTAAAGTGTGTGTGTGTCTGTGTGTGTGTGATTTTGCTTGCTAAAAATGTCCTGTTTGTGTGTGCACGCATAAAGTTGCATGCACATGAGAAGTTGATAGAGTGTGTGTGTGTGTGTGATGGTACGTAAAAGAAGCCCGTCTGTCCTGCAGTGTTGATTCCCTCCTTTCTTTACAAGCGGATGTCTCATTTGACCTTTTTATGTTTTTGCCCCCCTCCCCCCTTGAGTTCCAAGAAGTCATGCTGTTATATAAATATATATATATTGTACGCTTGGTTTTTTACTTTTTACTGCTTGTTTTTAAGAACTTCACAATAAAAGAGGATATACAGACTTCTCATCAGACAGATTTGTACATTGGGCTCTCTGTGTGTGCACTCTAAAAAATACTGGGTTATTTTCTCAACCCAAACGCTGGGTTGAGGCTGTCAGGGCATTTTGTGGGGTTGTTTTTACTCATGTTGGGTTATTTTCTGTAACCCAGCTTGTTGGGTTGACAGTTTTGGACAGCGCCCCTCCTCTCTCCCACCTGACGTGGAGTACACTACCCAGCACCTGGGTGACTTTAACACAGCTGCATAGTTATTTGAGAATTCGAAAAAACATCGTTATTCTTCCAACCGTCCTGTCCAGCAGCTGTCAGCATGCAATGGAAATCAGGCGATTTCGTAAGGTATGTATCTTTAACTTTTTTTTAATGTTTTATCCAGACGGATTTTAAAAGTCCACCCAGAGATGTAGAAGCAACCCTCATGATATGAATGGATATTCTGCCTGCCAATTTCGTTCAGCCTCAAACAGGCTAACAATTGTGTCATTCATGCTAACTAACGTTAGCTAACATTAACTTACAATTACTGTTCATGTTAAATGTACACAAAAACAGACTCATAAAAACATAGTTCTTTGTTCACTGGGTATGAACTGCTGACAGAAACAAAACGAACTTTTACAACGAACTACCAAGCTGGACCATATAGCTAGCATCAATGCTAATAAAATATGCTTTGTGGTGGTTGTAGCCTAGACTAACGTTATGGTTGCAGCTAACGTTTGTCAGCTAATATTAGCCAACACAGTTGAAGTAATGTTAGTCTCTTCACAAGCCACACGTACGGTAATAATAATGGCAAACAACCTCTTATTAATTAATTCAGGGTAGCTTCATATTATAGCCATGTAACTTTACTGGGTGTTTTTGGTTGTAGCAGAGAAGACGGGCTCTGGTTGTAGCATCAGACAGTCATTTAGCTAACGTTACCCGGTAACGTTAGCATCTAGAACTAGAAGCCGGTCCGTGTATCATTCGTTCATTTGATATTCAATTGAGAATCCAAAATGAAAAAAACGAAAAAAGGACTTGTTTTTTCATTATTTGTTTATGAATGTGATACAAACCAACAAATAATGCTTTGTTTTTCAGACTTTTGATGTCATGATCAGATCAAAAGTAGAACGTTTAAAAAACGGCCTCAGGCCCAAAACTGATTTTGATATTTATTTTTTCTTTATTTATTTCTGTGACCTGGAAGTCTATCCAAGTCACTTTCTTGGTCTAGACCTATCAGTGCTCAGTGTTGCCAATTTAGTGACTTTGTTGCTAGATTTAATTTTGGCCATCCCATAGCGACAGAAAATATTGTCTAACAACTATAGCGAGACATTTGGGCGATTTGCGCAACGATGGCAAACTTGGTTTAGTTGAATCGACAGAAAATCATCTCCCTTCTCATGCCTGTTTCGTTTATGAACATCGCGTTCGCCCAAAGCATTATAGAAGTAATGACTGGCCTATGCTGTGTAGTATCAGCCCATGTTAGGGAAGTAGGCCTAGATGTTAGATCTATCAGCTCAGATCATCATTTGTCGCCAACGTCATTGGAAGGCAGCCAGTTGCAGTAGCCTTCTGGTGAGATTACACCAAAGACAGTAGCCTAACTATGACAAGGAAACTAGGGACACATCGTTCAACAAGCACATTGATCAAAGGAAAGAGGGGCTACAACTTCATTCACAAACAGAGCAAATAATTCAAATCGAGCCATAGGCGTAGCCACAGGCGGGCCTAGGCCCGTCTACTTGTCAGTCTTGCCCGTCCAACTAGGCCTACGTTCACCATCTAAAAAAGACGCGCAAGTCAACACTGCTCGCGAGCTCAAGAAAGAGTCAAATCGCGAACAGGCGGCAGCTCCGTTTAATTGTCAGGTGTTCATATTCCACTTTTTATGTCATAGACGTTGCATGCCTATGGAAAGAAAGGCTTTGCAGTAGGATTGTCCAAGCTGTTGCTTCAGTTTGTGTTTTAAGTGCGACGCACCGTTGCTGGGTACATGCCGTTTTGCGCAAGTTTAAAATGTTTAGCCGACTGCGTAATTTGCCATTTTTGTTCAATAAGTTCTACTTTTCATGTCATGAATGTAACATGCATATGATAAGGCTTTGCAGTTGTAGGCCTACAATATGGCCAATCTATTGTCTGGTAGGCCTAGTCCGATTTAACACTGCAAAACAGAAGCAGCAGCTGGCAATGGAAGTCAATAAATAATTTCCGGGTCAGAGCAATCGGAAAAAATAAATATCAAAATCAGTTTTGGGCCTGAGGCCGTTTTTTAAACGTTCTACTTTTGATCTGATCATGAAATCAAAAGTCTGAAAAACAAAGCATTATTTGTTGGTTTGTATCACATTCATAAACAAATAATGAAAAAACAAGTCCTTTTTTCATTTTTTAATTTTGGATTCTCAATTGAATATCAAATGAACGAATGATACACGGACCGTTTCCGAGTGTGTTGCGCTAATATTTTGTCTCCTGGTGGATTTTTAATGTTTGTCAACATCATTCAATGATAATGGTTCATGAAAATCTTGATATAAAGTTCTGTAAATAACAGTGATTAATGCACTCTTTTTTTCTTCTTTGATTCACAGGGGTGATCCCCAAAACGGACGGTGGAATCTGCCTGCCTTCATGGAAGTATCACAAGCTTTGTGTCCTCGTGTGACTGGCACCCCAGTTGCACGTGCGATGGTGGTCACTGACCATACCTGCGCTGGTGTCGACTACCCCTCACCATGCCTTAGTTATGCTGCTATAGCATAGTGCTGTCATGGACTTTTCATGTGTCATGCCGTACAACCCCCCCCCTCTCCTCTCCCCCCTTCTCTCTCTCTCTCTCTCAACTCTCCCTCTCTTGCCTATTCCCACCATGGTATACTGTAACAATATATAGTACTACTGATTACTTATTGACATTAACCATTTTGATTTTCAGTAATACTAACCCACTCTACATCTCTCTTTCTTCCCCCTTACTGTACCTCACTTGTGAGGTATATCATCACCAGTCATCAACCATCCGTGTGTTGGCCCTCCTCTCACCCATCTCACCTGAAGTCCCATCCTCGACTGCCCTATTACTGCCCCCTATCTGGACTCCTGGCCCGTACAGCCTAGCGACCCACCACCAGCCTATGACAACTCTGCCCGGATTACTGGCCCATCCACCAACCCACCACATGCCCCTCGAAAACTCCCTTCCCCTGGACAATCCCAACGCTGGACTATTGAACTTTCTGGAATAACGAATTACCATAACGGATACGTAATCATCCCACCTCTTGTAACTTTCAGCTCAAGTGCTTAACACCATGTCTTATTCTCTACACCCGACTATCCTATGCATTTGTCATGTATACAGACCTTACTGTCATGTACTGACCCTAGGCAGATGGGTCAGGCCCTTGAGTCGTGGATCTGCTCGAGGTTTCTTCCTATATATATCTCCAATTCTAGGGAGTTTTTCCTCGCCCCTGTTACCCATGGGCCTCTCTCTTGCTTTCCTTTTCTTCCTTTCTTTCCTTCTTTCTCTGATTGCCTACATTCTGTAAAGCGCCATGATACATGTGTTATGTTTTGGCGCTCTATAAGCACAATAAATTGAATTGAATTTTCTAGCTATCTGTTCAAAAAATAAACTGCCAAATAAATAAATGTCGAACTGTTTTATTTCATTGCATGGCTATTGTTGCCCATTGGATGGATTTTAAAACATTATATTGTAACATTAATGATTTGCAAACATTTATTTGAATTATTATCAATTAATATGATTGGATTAAGGAGAAAAATAAGATACTTAGAATAACCCATAAATTAGGTCAGCATAACCCAGAAATGACAGTGAAAATAATATAAATCCTGGGTTGTATAAGATAGCCTACCCAACAATTATGTAGGTTTAACCTAACAGTTTTGTTACGATAACCCAATGTTTGGGTTAGACTATCAACCCAACTCATTGGGTTGACCGAACAACCCAATTTTCGGGGCTAATATAACTCAGTGCTGGGCTCGACCACTATTTACCCAGTGATTGGGTTGAAATTGGGTTGTTTTTAACCCAATGTTTTTTAGAGTGTGTCTGTTTTAAATAGATTTGAAGTGGTACTGTGTGAATGCGTGTTTTAAGATGTTGAAAGTGGTGTGTGTGTAGCTCAACTGACACCAACATGAGAAAATACCCAAATATTTTCGGTCCACATGTGTTTACGTCAACCTCACAATGGCGTCATACGTGGCAGATCATGAGGGTGACCCATAGATGTGTTTTAATGACCCAACTGCCCATGTGAACTAGTCAGGGTACATATTGCAGGTAATAGAGGAGCCCTGTGGCTTTGTCTTGCAGGAGAATGAAGCCAGAGTGCTCTTCTATGAGGAGATTTACTCATTATTTACTCTACTCTATATTTACACTGCCACTAAACCCAACGCCGTAGAAGGAGGGTGTTGCAACTCTTTGATGTTGCCACCATGTGATCAGAAGTTCTAATAAACCTGTGCTGAATGGCTGTATCGCAGGAGGGTAAATGTATTTCTAGATACTGGAGGGCGTAAATTAGTAACTCATTGACTACTGACCAATTGGTCGATTTCAGTCCCAAAACTTCCATAACCCAGGAAACTGGCATGGAAAAGCGCTGCCATCGTTCTCCATGGTCTCTCAAGTCAAGTCTTTATTTTTTGCCAAAAAAAATCGCCTGGAATTCATTGTGATGATTGGCTCACACAGGACGATACAAGACTGTATAGGTCAAGGATGACAATGACAACACATCAGACAGCACATATACAAAAAACAGCTGATGAAAAAGAAACATGTGTTGCTAACAATGTGTAAATATAATAAATAAATAGATCAGTTAAGATATAGATAAGTGCTAGTGCATTAAGTGACCCTGAGGAGGAGGACGTAGCTTTCTAAGCAGAACAGATAAGAATTGTTGGTGGGAATTGAGGGCCCTCACAGCCTGTGGGCAAGGGCGTCGTAGTGGGGGGACAAGTGGGAATAAATTACCCGGGCCCCAAGTAGGGGGAGGGCCCCAAAGGAGTTGAATTTTATTTTCCTTAATAATAAATAATTTCCTTAATTTAAAGATCTTAATAAATGTTATTAACTAATATAGATGCAAATATTTCGGGTAAATGCATCAGTTGATTGATGTATTAAATTGTGTCCAAGCCAACATTGTTTGAGGGCAGGCACCCTCCCTTGCACGAAATGGTTCAGTCCGCCTTCCCCTGCTAGGTGCATTTTTGAAGTAACGTTCATTCTGCCGAAGCGACAATGCAGACGGTCACGGTGTGAAGATGTCTAAGTCTAAGAAAGCTAAATCCAGTTCCCAGAAAAGAAAAGAGAGGCAAGAAAGGGAGAAAAAAAGAAATGAGGGAAAACAAGTGTTAACAGCCGTCTTTCCCAAGAAAGGTGAGCCCAATGTGAAAGCAATAGTCTACAAATGAAATTAACTCCTGAAGGTTACAAAACACTTCAATACCACCGCGAATCCGCGATTATCAGTGCTAAAACAGCATTAACACAAAATTAGAAATAACATGATGCCTGATTTATAGCCTACCACAACATTTCAATAGCCTACTAATTCGAAAATTATTATGAGCTAATAGCTTAACTTAGTAGGCTCAATGTTATATAGGTTCATGAGGAAAGGCTGTCAAATTAGTAGCAAAGCTAACAAAGAAACACTCAGTTTCAGAAACTGTCACAGAGGGTGATGCAGCAGCAGCAGACCTCTCACCATCTGATGTGGACTTGAGACAAGGTGAGCCTATAGTTTAAAATAAAATCACACCAAAGGCTATACTGCAATGTATATTTAGCAACACTGTCATGCTCTGTCTTTCACTGTAGTCTAGTCTAATTAGAATAGACCATTTTTTTGCCACAACCATCAGAAAAATAAAATGTTCTTATGTTTTTATGAAGCAAATGAAACATGAAATTTGAGGAAATTTTACACAGAATATTTAAATATTAAGCATGTTCAGTCACATCCATAAGGCTACATTGGAATTGCCTGCTAATATATCTATATGCTTATATGCTTGTAGAGGGGTCTGTCCAGGTAGATAGAGAAGATGTGATAGAGGATGAAGGAAGTGAAAGCAGAGAAGGTTTCTTTAAAAAGTGAAAGAGATGAAGAGAGGTCAGAAAGCAGTCAGGGCAGTGCTAAGGAGTATATGCCATTGCCTGAGGATCCAGCACTATGGCCAGAGAAGTTGACAAATGAAGAGAGAGACACAATAGTACGCAGATTGGCGAGCAAAGAAAAAACAAATAAAATCACAGCAAAAGACAGGGAAGGGAAACCATTACCATTATAAGAGTTAGATTAATTCAATGTGTGATTAGATAGTAGTTAGTTGTGAACCTCATGCTTCATGTTTACAGCTGGTGGGTGGTTGGTTCGGGGGGGGGGGGGGGGGGCATGGCCACCACTTGTGCATAGGGCCCAGAATTTGGTGCTACGCCCCTGCCTGTGGGTAAGTGAAACGGGTGGATCTGGATCTGATACTCTCTAGCCTTCTGCCTGATGGTAGATGGGTGAAAAGGGAATTAGCTAGGTGTGATGAACCTTTGAGTATTTTCAGACCAGTTCTGAGTAGACGGGTGTTGTAAATTTCACAGATTTTAGGGCAGCGTCAAGAATAATTGGGCTGGACCTCCCTAACTACCCTGTTTAGTGTAAACTTATCAGCTGAGCAGTTACCCCACCATACAGTGATGGAGAAGGTAAGAGTGCTCTATCACAACCTTGTAGAAGTGGAGCATCCCAGCCTTGGACACTTACATTTCCTGAGTTGTCTTAAAAAGAAGAGTCGCTGGAGAGCTTTGTTAACAATATGGCTGACATTAGTGTTCTATTTAAGACTGGAGGATATGATGGTCTTAGTTTAATGTGTGTGCCATACACATACTAAGTATTTGATTTCAGTGTCAGTGTGTAGTTAGTGTTTTGTGTTCTTATTTGAAGAGTTCTGCAAGAACTGTGTGCTTTTTGTAAGACATTTATAGTCTCTTTCATCAAACGTTTTGTACAAATGAGTGGATCTGGGCTGTGAGTCATAAGACCAAGGAAAGACCTCGGCCTGCAGCCCCGATAAGACTTTACAGGCAGGAAAAACTCAAGACACTGGTTGTATTTATTATTTATTTACTTTTCAGAGTAGAGTATGGTGATAGACATTCAACCTTTACACATTATTTCATCTATAGAAAAAAAGACGAATGCAAAAATATGTGACTCACAGCTAACATGACTAAACTAAACAATACAAGAATATCAGTGAATTTAAATGCAAACATATTAAATTCATATAGTGCTTTTCCAGGCACCCGAAGCACTTCAGTGAATGGAAGGGGGCGTTTTCACCACTGTGCAGCACCCACCTGAGTGATGCACAACAGCAGCATCAGAATACTCACCACAATACGAGAGCCACCACACACCAGCTTGATGTGGACAGCAAATGAACTGATCAGCTGATTACACTTGTCAATGTCATTTCATTTATATACAATGGAAGTTGACCTAAGTGCTGTACATTAAGAGAAAAAAAAGAAACAAAATGTGTAACATATATATAGAGAGGTAATCAGTTAAAGCAACACCAAAGAACTTTTCCTGTCCCACATACGCTATTTGTTTATCCAGCACTGGCTTAGCAAATAACAATGTCCACAGACAAGGTAGAGAAAGTGGCATGATTTTATAAAAGTATGATGTATTGCGACATCAGATTCAAGAGTCAAATTTATAGTTTCTTATGTCTCAATCCATTGAACTACAGATCCGCTAGCCGATCTGGCAAACTTACATAGTGCAGTTATAGCCGATAGAGGGCTGCGAAGCGGATGAGAAAAGGCAGAGAGGGAGAAGAGGATGAAGAGAGGAGTGGAAGATAATACTGTAACGTTCTGTGCCAATGAAGAGACCGTTTATCATAACCGGGTTTAATGTTGACTGTTGTCGGCCACAGTCACGCCACAAGAACCAGTTTTACACTCACACACCTCATCGTAATCTCCCTTACTGTTTTCCCCCCAAAACTACACACATTATCCCCGGAAGGGGGCGGTACCCCAACCCTGGCCCAGGTAACAGAGCCTATCATAACCATATACACATTAGAACTTAGACCACTACTTTTAGAAACTTAAGACACGCTGCAATACATTTCCACAGCATCAGACCATCACACTGTGTGTATGAACAGTGTAGGAAGTACTGCCAGGGGGATATATGACCGAGAACAGAGCCTTATGTATCATGCATGTAATGCCTCATGCATCACCGGCCAAACTGGCTAGTAAGTTTTTATTTTAATTTATTTTAAACAAATTTAATTTGAACCCGCATGAATACAATATATCCAAAACTATGTTACTAGGGTGCTCAAACGCCCACATCACCCCTATCCTCTACCAACTACACTAATAAGATTGAACATTGAACAATGCAGAGGTATGTTAGAATGTCTACTTTTTTATTAACATTTTTCACCTAAAATATGCTAAGGCCGGTTGAAAATTTGTATTCCTGCGTGGTTTTTCATTTATTGAACATTAAAATGGCTCAATTTGAACCTAACACCACACAAGGGTTAGCTGATCCTAGTCAAGTGACAATGTAGACTATCAGTGGAGCAAGTGTTATTGCTAACATTGCAGTTCATTCCTGATCTTATATTTCCACCTATTGGCTCTCAAATACAACAGCAGTGAAATATTGTGCATTGTGCAAATATAGTGCATATCACGCAACTGAATTGATATAGCTGTCATAAGCCATATTCTTTTTTTCTTGAATCTGAACATTGAGTCTTATAGAGGCTGCTAGAAAATTTGGGCCCTATGACAGACAATAATTCAATACGCCCCTAACCCCCCCCACCCCCCGGCGCCCCTGTATGGAGGACATATTAACTATGAGAAATATGATGTTTATATGCTTGAATAAAGGGCACTTGAGATACACTCAACCATAAACATGTTACAAACAAATCTGTATATGATTTATCAACACATTTCTGTAACACACACATGGCATTTGCTTAGGCTATATTGATAACACATCCCTAATTGTAGGCTATCAAACGTGCCATTTATTTATTTGGTAGATGCTTTCATCCAAGGTACAGCAATAGAATAACAACACCAATATAATAACAACACCAATAGAATAACAACACCAATATCATAACAACACCAATAGAATAACAACACCAATATCATAAAAACAGCAATCGAATAACAACACCAATAGAATAACAACAGCAATAGAATAACAACACCAATAATAGAATAACAGCAATATAATAACAACACCAATAGAACAACTAGTTACAACTTGAGCTCATACGCCCACATGTCAAAGAAATCCTGGCCCATGTCAGTACACACACACACACACATATACACACCCACACACACACAATCTGAAATGCTGAAAGAGCAATATTATCCTCAGTATACTTGAGTGACAACCACTCTCATGTAAGGACAGCCCTCGTCCATCTGAACGCATCGATGCATCAGCACTGCATGTGCTGGCATGATGGGAAAGTATCAGGTCAGGAGTACCAGGACAGAAGTAATGTGATTCCATTACAGTTAAGGCCTCAACCCACCTCCACTGGGGCTCTCCCCTTCTTCCTCCAACAGGGGGCGACAGTACGCGATTTCATTACAGTTAAGGCATCAACCCTCCCCCTCCAACACACAAACGTTCAGTGGGCATGCACAAAGTTTACATTTGGTTGTAGTCTTTTTGCTCGACTTTGACTGTGCCACGAGACCTTTTTTTACTGTCTATGCACTAGACACCAAGTTCCGTACAGCTTCCTTGTACGGCAAAGTGGTTGTTGCCATCAAGTGGTCAGGAGTGTGCTAACGCTTCAGGCTCAAATATTGAGCGGAAGGTTATTTGCAGTTGTGAGGTATCTGAAAAAATTGTTCCACAATAGCAAATAACACGGATTGAAATCATACATTGCGCCGATATATTTGTTTTTAATCATCAACGAACACCGCTACCACTTGGTGAGTTTTTTTTGATACGCGTAGTGGGAGCGGTGGCACTGCCTTTTTTTCTGCATTTCTATCCCTTTATTCTCTTTAATTCAAGTTCTCAGCACAAAGCTGACATTCACTGCAAGAGCATAGTTTGTGTTTTATCAAGAATCAAAAAGATTAGCGTGGCACCACTTTAGATGTTTCATTAAATTACTTGCTATTTCGCGAGACATAGAGAGATATTTCGGTTTCGCACACAAAGTGCACTTAACTATTATGTTCTTCATATCCCTGTCTCTAACAACCTGAAAATAATGAGCGTAGGATTATGTCCATCCCGCAAATAGAGTCCAACTTCGAGTCTGCTGCAGCCACAGTCATCTTCAACCAGTATCAGGAGATAACATTCTACTATTTTGTGCAGATTTTTTTCTCCTCTGTTGTTCAGCAATATATTACAGAAATTACATTACTTTTGTAACAGGTTACTCCAACACTGTATATTTTATAGTGTGGTGAGTGACGCAGACACATGCGACGCAGAACTTCGAAAGGTTCATGCTGGTTTTGAGGCAACGGCGTAGTCAATGCGTGGAGTCGATGCAGAAGCTTAAAACAGCCTTAACTGTGCCTAACAAATATGCCTGCACTCCAGACTTGAACACTATATACAAACAAATGCAAGTTTGGAGCATAAAACATCATAATAAACATTCTTATAAACGACAATTTCAGTAATGCACAACGTATGTGAAACTAATATGTAATAATATACATAACTTTGAACATTATCAACAAAATGCCTTTCCACAGCATCAGACCATCACACTATGTGCATGAACAGGAGTGTGACTCCTGCAGCATGAGGTCATGTGATCTGGCACAGGTACACAAAGACGGAGAGAGGAGGAGGAGGAGAAATATATGTAGAGAGAGAGAACAGGTGGAGAAAAATTGGGGGAGTGGGAGAGGGGGGTGAAGATGAGGAAAGAGGGAGAGAAACGAAGAAGAGGAGAAAGAGAGAGGGCACACACATTCACACACACATGAAGAGAAAACACACAACTCTGAAAACAGTCCAAAGGCAAGATCTGCTACTGCATGAACAGGTGACAGATGGAAGTACTTGTTGGAGGAGGAGCTCATGTGATCTGGCACAGGGACACTGAGGATTCATAACCAACCCAAAATGCTGGACAGAGGGGCTCAGTGAATGTGGAGTGGACCGTGTGGAGGTGGGTGAGTGTGTCTGAGGAGACGCTGTAGAAGGACAGAGTGCCGGCCGGCCAGTCCAGGTACACTCCTACTCTTCTGGAACAGGAGGAGGCAGGAGATATGGCAGTGTGTTCCTTATTGTGCCAGGCAGAGTAAATGTTAGGAGAGCACTCCAGACTCCAGGACTTGGCATTTCGTCCCAGCTGGTTGTCATCATCCCTCCCTTTCCTCTTGATGCTTTTATAGGCCACAGCTATATGAGCTCCATACCCACTCCACTCAACCTCCCAGTAGCAGCATCCAGACAGGTCCTCTCTACACAACACCTGACCCCACCAGTCAAATCTCTCTGGGTGGTCAGGATATGACTGATCCTCTCTCATACGTGTCACCTTTCTGTTCCCCCCAGAGACAGAGAGTTCTCTGCCTGCTGTTTTTGGGGCCAATGTGAGCTCACAGGCATCTGCAGAAAAGAGCAGAGGAGAGAACATCCTAATCAGAATATGGGGATTGCCAGCTATCACACACACACACACACACACACACACTCACACAAACAAACACACACACACACACACACATACACACATGCACAATTACATCATGCTATAAGTCTCACACCCAAACACATACACACACACATGAACAAACAAACACTTTCCAGGGTGCCATATTTTAACTTCCCTCACACAAAAACAATAAAGCACTGGAGTTGTGATGAAGCGTCTTGGAGAGTGGATATAACTTAATTTCACGTTGAGGTTGAAACACATCATTAGCTTAATTTGCTTCCCAGCATGCATTGCAACAGTTAGTCAGTTGCTTTGTTTCTAAACTATAGTTTTTGTTTTGAAACAATATGGACAGGGTTCTACATTAACTTTTTTGATCACCAGCCAATGTGGCTGGTAACTTTCTAAAGTTACTAGCCAATCAGAATTTCTACTAGCCAATTTGTTTCCGGTGAAAATATGAGTTTATGACATGAGTGTCACTGAACATGGATACATACCACAAAATATACACAGAAAGTGCAAACACTTCATTTCATGTTTGGGATATCTATCTATCTATCTATCTATCTATCTATCTATCTATCTATCTATTTCTCTGTCGATATCCTCATCTCCTGCTTCATTCCTCTTCTCGCCCCCATAAGTCTGTCTTAACCGCATTTAGTTTAATCTTAACTTAATAAAAAGGAGATATCAATTATCATCAACAATGACAAGCCAGCTGGAACTTGCCACTCGGTTTCTCTCCCTCTCCTGCGTGCTCAGACGCGTTCTCAATTAAATGGAGTAGCATAGGGCCTATGTTCAAGTTGGATCTTTATAGAGAGGACCCACAACGTATCATCTTTATGTAACATGCTGTTGGTACATGTTGACATTGTATACTTTCTCTGACAAGAGTGAACATTTTTGCCTACAAGCTCCTCACGTTCCATCTTCAGCTAACTCCATAGACAATAAAATAAACAATCTTGCTGCTTCAGGTTTTGCGGCCTCCGTTACATGGCATCAGCCCTCCACAAAGGAAATCGATAAACACAATGCGTATTTCCTAACGCGTTATGTACCAGTATTTGTGTTATGTACATGTTATGTACTTTTTACTTTACTTTACTGGCTAACTCCCTCCTCTTTCATTCTATGCACCCTGCTCTGGCTCCGATCGTTCTTCTAATTCCTTGTGTTTTCTGGTAGAGGCTCCGTTTCCTTTCCATACCGTACTGCCAGGGGGATATATGACTGAGAACAGAGCCTTATGTATCATGCATGTAATGCCTCATGCATCACTGGCCAAACTGCCTAGTAAGTTTTTATTAACACCCGCCAAAATTAATTTTAACCCGCATTTGGCGGGTGTTAATTTAGAACCCTGAATATGGATAAACTCTGCTGAAGTTTTAAACAATAAAATAGCAGGATATACTCATTAAAACGGTTTGATTTGTTTATTGTGAATTATACACACTGCAAACATATTAGGTCCAAAGCGGTATAAAAATCAACCTGATTAGTTAATAAATTATTTTGGTGAAGGATGTCAGCTGTAACCATTAAATGTGAGCAGAATTGGTTGCATGTGTGCAGATTTATACGATCATTATCAAATAATGACACTGTAACTGAATAGAATGCAATTCAGATGACGGTACTCTCTCACACAGTTAGCCTAATCTCTCTCAAATCAGTAGGATGCACGCTCTGTGGCCAACTGGCATAGACAATTTAGGAAGGCCACTGCTCAAAGTTGTCTAGGGTAAAGCCTTCCGCACTCGCAACACAAACAAAGCAAAACACTCAGAAAGATCGATCCAACGGCTCCCTACATGCTAACCCGTGTGGTGCACGGACTAACCGTGTGTGAATGTGATGTGTGTGTCAGCTTGAGCCTCAGAGAAACACTAGGCTACCTGTGGTGTGCTGGCACTCCCTTCCTGGTACTCAGTGTAGCTTAACCAGCCCAAGTTGTTTTGGGTTTTAAATTCAAGTTTTTATTTTCCTTAAAGTGGTATAAAATCAAAATACAATCAAATGCAAAATGTTGTCCTAATGCCACGGTTCATGTGGCTACAAACTAAAGGGGGGAACATCGGTCCTGTTCTCACAGCATGCCTCTCCTGATTAAGAAGACAGATGTAATTTACCACAGGTAGTGACATCACTAAATCACCGCCTGTAAGTCAGTGCTATCGCTACCATGTAACCCTAACCTATCCTAACACCCATAGGCTATGCAGAGGATATAAGGTTGACTGAAATGATCAATCAAAGACAAGACATTATAATAAACAGTTTCTCTGCTTGAGTTGTGAACATAGTTCCAAGAATGTTCTGCAAATGTTCCCAGAACCAAAGATTTGACCACGAAAGAACGTCCCATCATGTTTAAGAAAAATTGACTGAATGACCATAGGGAACATTCCTGCACCCTTCAGCAGACGGCCCTGAACAGAGAATTTTTTGCTGGGGTGTCCACTAATCAAGCACCTTTTTGGGGTGTCCACTAATCAAGCACCTTTTTGTGAGACTTAGCACAGTCATCCAGTAGTTTCTCTGGATTGATCAACAGCCTACATCAACAACATTTAAACGGCAGAGTAATAATAAAAAAAATGTTTATACTCAAAAGCATCAGGCTAAAGAAACCCCTGCAATGGCACAGGGCACACCAGGGGCTCAAGTGAAAAAAGGTCACTTCTCATAATATTCCAAATAAAAAATGCTTTAAAAGAAGTGGTTAATATAATAGGCTGGCACATATCTAACTCTAAATCTCTACTACAACAAAATGCAAAAAAAAAAAAAAATCTTTCTTTCATGAACATTGAGCTTTTGAACACCATACTGAAAGCATCTTTTCAAACATATCAAGAGAAAGACGCATACAGACTTACATTTCTGTACTCCTGGTCTCAATCTGATTTTTGCCCAGTGGTCAGTGCTGTGACACACACACACACACACACACACACACACACACACACACACACACACACACACACACACACACACACACACACACACATACAAACAAATATATTAATCACGTAAAAAGTTGTTTCAACAACAATATAGTAATGGTAATGGATGGTCAATGGTAAATTTCCCTCATGGGATCAAAAGAGTATATATACTTAATGGATGGGATTTTTCAGACTCTTTTGTCCATTACATTACATTATATGTATGTGTGTATATATATATATATTATCTTCTTCCATATATATATATATATGGAAGAAGATAATGGAAGAAGATAATCAAAGAACACAGATGACAGGGCAAGGCAACAAGGCACAGGTGAACACAATAGACAAGAGCTAGGCTAAACAATTACGAAACTTAACAAGACTTAGGTGAGGGACTGAGATTAAAGACAGGGAACAAAGACACATGGCAAAATAAACAAATGAACACATGGCTTACAGGAACTTAAAACACAGGGACAGGAAGCAGAACAAGGAAACCACAAAGTGAGCAAAACCCTCTATAAACTAAAAGACCCAAAAACAAGACACCAGAAACACAACACAAAACCCTAAACCGTGACAGAAGGCAAAGTAGGACAGAAAGGAAGAGGAAGAGACATTGTTTTGCAAAAACCTAAGAATTAGTGTATGTTTTTGCAGATTTGGTATAGGGTTATGTATTATATGGGGTTATAGTGACATGTTTACTGTAAAAAAATATATGATACAGTATGTAAAGATTTTGGTGTAAGCATTAATGAAGAAAAACTGTACTTATCAATGTGGAGTGAAAAAAGTCCTCAATGTACAGGTTCAGGTCTGATGTGTCATGTTTTTTTCAGTATATTCTTGCACTAAGATTATTAACTTATTATATGCTGTGATCTACAAGCTAGTCAAATCAAGAAAAAGAAGTCTGTGATTCAACTGTGGTTGAATTTGCAACCATTACATGTGTATATTCTGTGACAGATTATCTGTTCATACTTAAGTTTCTTCAGTTTACAGTGAAGATCCTTCAGTCTATCAGATAACATATTCGATCCTGATTTTCCAGGGTGATTGTAGCTCAGATCAAGCTCCTTCAGATGGGAGGCGTTTGAAGTCAGAGCTGAAGCCAGAAAACCACAACTTTTCATAGAGATGAGACAACCTGAGAGTCTGAGAGAGAGAGAGAGAGAGAGAGAGATGGGGAAGGGTTCATCCAATAGCTGAATTCACCAGTAACATGTGTTCAGAAATTAAGTAGCCATGAGGTAGAGGTCTGCGTGGGACTGATTTGTCCCGCGCCCGCCCGCTCCCGCAATATTCTGTCCCGCTCCCGCATTAATGTGTCATAATTAGTCCCGCTCCCGCCCGCATCTGTAACATGATGTCCCGCTCCCGCCCGCTAAAGCCCGCATGCAGCAGGGATAGCCTATTCAGTTTTTCTTTCTGTCTCACGAAAGGAGCACACACACCTGAGAAAGACTCCAGATGTCAATTTCTTGGTTCTGAATGTAGGCTAACAACTGGGCCTAGTCTGGTGCCCTCTTCCTCTGTCATGCTTTCGATTTCAAGATTTGACAATGAGCAGCAGGAACAAATTGAACCCACGTAAACGACAATATAGGCAAGGATGCGATTTGTGTAAAAACCAGAGGGGGGGATGATTTTGAATAAGTTTGTAAACCCCCCCCCCCCCCCAAAAAAAAAAAAAAATGAACGAACGATTCATAGCCTAGTAATGTCATGGCTAATAATACCCTATATTATTTTTGCCACCTTTGTAACATTTTAGTTTTAGTTTACCGTGGTGTATGACTTTAAACAGCGAGTGTGCTTGGTATGATGATCAGCTCCTCTAATGCAGGGTAGGACTACGTGTAAGCCAAATTAAGCCACCTTCTGATAAACTCTGTCTGAGCCAGCTAGAATTATTTGCATCAAATAATAATTATATCACAGAGACATACACACACGAAAAACAAACGAAAAACGAGATCTATGTTCCACTGGATTCAGCACAGTCTTGTGCTCATTGCTATGATACACTAGCCTGGGTGCCAGGCCGAACTTAGTCCAGCCCACAACATTTGAGGTCGGGAAGTTCGGTCTGGCATTGCTTCATTGCGAGTTCACGACGAATGCTTCAGTGTACATTGAAGTGAAATGCACAGTTGTCCAAAATAATACAATGATAATGGCAAGTTATTGTATACAACTTAGCCACATTTAGCCTAAACAGATTGCAGGTTATTTGAAAAAGTTTAGTAGCCTACAGATAACAAAATAAATACATAATTTGAGAAAGTAAAATCTGGTGGGTTCTTTATGATTACATTGCATTGCATTTTAGAAATATATAGTGTAAGCCATGCATTGCTTGGAAATGTTGAGCTCCAGTACAGTAGTATAAAATAGACATCTGTAGGCCTACATGAAGTGGCAACTTTAGCCTTTTGACAATTTTGGTGGCATTTAGATTTTGGCTCAGCCAACTAGCCTGCCAATAACTTCATCAGCCAGCCATTATTCTCAAAATAAATGGCTTTGGGGACAAACCTTCGAAGTGGCTTCATAGCATTGAATGTAGACATGTGGGATCATTTCTAGCTAATACATTTTTTTAAAATGTAGGTTGTAGCCATTTAAACGTGTTTTACCTGCTAGGCAGCAGCTTAGCCACATAACACGGATTCCCTGGCAGGTGTAATAAAAAGAAACAAAATTCCAGTGAATATTTCACGTCTTATCAAAGACTGGCTGTTAAGAGTGACATTTTTTTGACTCAAAAATAAATCCAAGACATGTCAGTGAATTTAAGGATTTTAACCGCATGCTGTGAAGTTACATGCACGTCTCTTTTACAGAGGATCGTGCTGGTGTAGTATGTGATTCCTACTGTGTAAAAAAAAATATACTAATGTCTTGGAAACGTTGTAAAATTATTTAAATGGATTAAGAAAGCCACCGCTATAGTGAATAATATGGCTGGATTGATTTGTTTAGATCCAGTGAAATTGCTGCCATGACAACGCTATGTCACGGCTGTGCAAAGTCTGAGTTGAAATGTCTAGGAATATTCCAATTTATGGAATGTCTCTCGGCCAATCAGAAACAAACAAATGGTTCCATAGAACCCAATTGTTGTATAATATAATATTTAACACTCAATAAATAAATACAAACAAAATACATTTCATCAAATGTATCAATGTTTTTTCCCACTCAGCATAATATATTGGGATTATCCTTGATTAAAACTAGGTATCATCTTTAGTAGTGTACTCTGACAGGGGCAATTGCTATGTTGCTAGCTTAACCAGTTTTTAGAGTTTAACACGGTATTAAACTTGTCTTCCTACTCCCCATTACTCATTAGCACCTCTGCTGTAATCTGCTCTGGCATTTTACCTTGATCTCAGTTGCTGTGTTTACAAATGTTTTGTATCAGCCACTAGAGGGCACTTTATGTCTCGAAAGAGTCTTTGGACTGTATTTTGGGCACCCGCGGAAAGTTTAATTTGGTATTTGGCACGTTTATTTTTTAAACATTGCGCCCAGGGGTGTGGAAATTAACAACCTAGGGAGGGGCTTGGCGCATTGTCTAAAAATCACTATCGTACACCACCTAAACCTGGTCAGAAGTCACTGGTGAGTTGTTCATATGCTATTTTAGGAGCGCATGTCAACAGTCATATTGGCAGGTGCACGCACCATTCTATCATTCATGAACGCACACCAGCGCACGTCCATGCAAAGCATTACAAACTGCACGATTACAATGGGAAACATAGAACAAAGATATTACGAAATACTGTACATCTCATAATGAGTAGTTATTCACCATTCACTATTCATCATTTGCAACTTGGTAATGACGGTTAAAAGTGATTAGGGGAGAGGCGAGAGACACACTGTCACGAGATATAAGCAAGTCCTCTGCAGGATAAATGTTGTTTTATTCAGTCATTTGAGCAATATTAGGGTAAGTGTTGCTGTTTCCAGCCTATGTTTTCGGTGGTAACCCATTGTCAGTCAATAGTGAAGTTGTTCATATGCTATTTTAAGAGCGCATGTCAACAGTCATATTGGCAGGTGCACGCACCATCCTTCTATAATTCATGATCGCACACCAGCGCACGTCCATGCAAAGCATTACAAATTGCACGATTACAATGGGAAACATAATTAGAATAAAGATATTACGAAATACTGTACATCTCATAATGAGTAGTTATTCACCATCATTTGCAAATTGGTAATGATGGTTAAAAGTGATTAGGGGAGAGGCGAGAGACACGTATGGCGCACAGCTGAAGACGCACTGTCACGAGATATAAGCAACTCCTCTGCAGGATAAATGTTGTTTTATTCAGTCATTTGAGTAATATTAGGGCAAGTGTTGCTTTTTCCAGCCAATGTTTTCGGTGGTAACCCATTGTCAGTCAATAGTGAAAGTAACTGCATATAACTGTCTTGTCGTTGACTGACTCCTTGGTGAAGTTAGTTTCACTTTGCCAATGAGTTCAAATAATAGACGAGTGCAAATGCGTGAAGGCTATGCTAGGTTTTAGTAAAGCATGGTTTAAGAATGACTATTCCATACGGTCTCGCAAGCAGCCCCCTTCAAATGCGCCGTTGAATGCCAAAATACCGATGCATTTATTTGACATATCGCGCGTTGCGCCTTTAAAGGGAATGACAGATGTCATTCTCATTGGTTTAAAATGATGTTATGCCCCAAACACACCCATATGACTGATTAAAAAACCTAGGAACACCTTGTTGTGCCATGTGCTCCACGTTTGATAACGAAACCCCTCCCAATGTGAACTGGACATCCTACTAAATTTGAATAGACTTTTGACGAGTGACGACGATGCACTTTAGAATGTCATGATAGGGCCCTTAATTTAAGGAGTCTTGTCAGAACAAATGTGCTCAATGCACTGGCAGCCAAATTTGCTTGTTTTCACGATTAGGGGCTGTATTTTGGGTCACCAGCGCATGGCGTAATACTCGTTATTCAACCGCGGAAAGTTGAATTCGGTATTTTGCACGTTTATTTTTTAAGCATTGCGCCCAGGGGTGTGGCAATTAACAACCTAGGGAGGGGACTCGCGCATTGTCTAAAAATCGCTATCATACACCACCTAAACCTGGTCAGAAGTCAATGGCGAGTTGTTCATATGCTATTTTAAGAGTGCATGTCAACAGTCATATTGGCAGGTGCACGCACCATCCTTCTATCATTCATTAACGCACACCAGCGCATGTCCATGCAAAGCATTAAATTGCACGATTGCAATGGGAAACATAATTAGAATAAAGATATTACGAAATACTGTACATCTCATGATGAGTAGTTATTCACCATAATTTGCAAATTGGTAATGACGGTTAAAAGTGATTAGGGGAGAGGCGAGAGACACGTATGAGCACAGCTGAAGACGCACTGTCACGAGATAGCCTAAGCAACTCCTCTGCAAGATAAATGTTGTTTTATTCAGTCATTTGAGCAATATTAGGGTAAGTGTTGCTTTTTCCAGCCTTTTCGGTGGTAACCCATTGTCAGTCAATAGTGAAAGTAACTGCATATAACTGTCTTGTCGTTGACTGACTCCTTGGTGAAGTTAGTTTCACTTTGCCAATGAGTTCAAATAGACGAGTGCAAATGCGTGAAGGCTATGCTAGGTTTTAGTAAAGCATGGTTTAAGAATGACTATTCTATACGGTCTCGCAAGCAGATCCTTCAAATGCGCCTTTGAATGCCAAAATACCGATGCATTTATTTGACATATCACGCGTTGCGCCGTTAAAGGGAATGACAGATGTCATTCTCATTGGTTTAAAATGATGTTACGCCCCAAACACACCCATATGACTGATTAAAAGACCTAGGAACACCTTGTTACGCCATGCGCTCCACTTTTGAGAACGAAACCCCTCCCAATGTGAACTGGACATCCTACTAAATTTGAATGGACTTTTGACGAGTGACGATGCACTTTAGAATGTCATGATAGGGCCCTATGTGTCTTAAAACAAACTCTTGTTGAATTACAGATTTTTTCAGTTGCTAGTTTTGAAATAGAAAATAGTGTTGCCTTGCACATTGTTCATTAGAAAATACTTACAGAGTAAACTGTAACTATCAAACAAGAGAAAATGGTTTGATTATATTGACATAAACAATGGCATCATGGCTTGTCATTTTGATTGCACTGACCATTTCATTAGCATAAATATTTGCTTTTGAGGAACACATTAAGCATTTTGAGCAAGATACACACACTCACAAAAAGACAAATCTGCTGTGTGCGCTCATGTCGGAATTTTCCTTTTTTTTGGGTGATAAACAATATCCTTTATTTCCAATGCTCAATGTTGACAGCTTTGGTTTGTGTAGGCAAATATTTGGCAGGATCGCATTTCTGCATCAATATGGCCAGGACATTGTAGTTCTGTTTCCAGGTAGTTGAACCTGATCCTGATCAGCTGATCCTGTGTAACTTGTTACAAAGCAATCGCTTTCGACTTAGTGCTCAGCTGCGCGATAACTCCAAAACTTCCATTTTAAGGAATAGACTGCAGTTCTAAAGCACAGCTCAGCTAGAGCAATGCAAACTGAAGAAGCAATTGTGCCATAATTACTAACCTTAATTTCTGCAGTTTACAGTGAGCAGAAGACAGTCCTTGACATAGAAGCTTAACTCCAGAATCTCTCAACTCATTGTGACTCAGGTCCAAGTATATCAGGAAGTTTTCTGACTGTAGAACACTGGCTAAAATCTGACAGGATTCATCTCTGAGGTTACAGCCAGCTAGTCTGTAAAGGAAAATATAATAGACAGAAAAGTAACAAATCACATTTAAATAACACTTAAATGAATGAATAAATAACATTTAAATGAATGAATGACTCTCCTGAAAAGGTACATTCATTTCTGGGTCTCAATCACATTTCCCAAGACCACAACATCACAAGATTTATCTGTAACACTACAGCCGAACAGTCTAATGTGACAAGTCGTCACATGGCAATAAAGAAATGTTAAACACCAACCTTAATGTTTGCAGTTTGCAATGGGGACTAGACTGTCCTTTAGAAAGAAGCTGAATTCCAGAATCTTCCAGGTTATTGTCCCTCAGGTTTAACACTAGCAGGGAGTTTGGTGACTGCAGAATTGAGGCCACAAGCTCACAGGACTTATTTGTGACTTTGCAGCCAGCAAGTCTGTAAGACAGTGTGACAAAATACAAAATATTACTCATTAATGATAAAGAAGGGCTTATGTTTACCAATTCTCCCTATACATAAATATAAAGAATGATATAATAAATCATTCAAATATCAAATATCATTATAAGAAAATCATTTTGAAGCATTGGAAAGACACACAGGCCCCATCCATGCATGTATGGAAGGGATTGATGAAATATTATTTAAGTATAGAAAAAGCAATGTGTGAGGACAGAAATAAAATACAACAATTTAATAGAGTATGGCAGGACATTTCTGAATATCTATAATCAAATGTTGGGCAAGTTATAAAGACTGCACGGGAGAACCTCATGGAGAACAATGTGTGAGTGTAGGGGTGTTAGTGCGACCAGGTGTGTGTGGATGTGTGTATGGGTGAGTGTATGTGGGGGAGTGTCTGTGGGTGAGTGTGTGTGTGTGTGTGTGTGTGTGTGTGTGTGTGTGTGTGTGTGTGTGTGTGTGTGTGTTTCTATGTGTGCTAGGGCATCCAGCAGGTATATTGGTATGTATGGAGTATGTATAGGTATGGGTGTCCTATGTATATATTCCGGTTCCGGCGCTGACAAGAGTGGCAGCATGTCGAGGTAGCTCTGTGTCTTTGTGGTTTTTTTTTATGTCTTTTGTTTACTTTTTACTTCACAACTTTTTGGATTACACACTTTGAGGAGTGTTTTTATTCTATCCTATGGATACGGACCTATTGCAATGCTCCAGTGGCAGTAGTAAACTAGAAGGTATTTTTGCCTTTACATGTTAACAAGTGACCATTTTGGCATCTCACTAGTTAACTAGTGGGCCTGAAATAGCCTTCACTAGTTAACTAGTGGGCGTTTTGGAGCACACTAGTAAACTAGTGACACTTTTTGCACCTCACTAGTTACCTAGTCGAATGGAAATTGCCATCACTAGTTTACTAGTGGGTGTTTTGGTGCACACTAGTAAACTAGTGACACTTTTTAGACCTCACTAGTTAACTAGTGGGCATTTGTGTCTTCACTAGTTAACTAGTGAGCAGTTCTGCCTTCACTAGTTTACATGTAAGTGTCACATTGAAGCCACTAGTTTACTAGTTAAAGTTCCTTTGGCCAGCATGTTAACTTGTGTGCCACATGCAAATGTTGTGGGTGGGATTTTGTGAAATTCTGCGCTGTGATTGGTTGTCATGTTCTATTTGGACATAGGGAGCCAATAGAAAGCCTCAATTTCCAGAGGTCTCCGCCTCCTAATTTTAATTATGCGCCACTAGCTGACTAGTGTGAATTTTGTCTTGAACTAGTTTACTAGTATACATGTATGACCTCACTAGTTAACTAGTTTGGACAAATGATGCATCAACTAGTTAACTAGTGAGCCTACTGCCATCACCTAGCTAGCTAGTCAGCCATTTATGGTTCACTAGTTAACTAGTGACATTGACCTACTGCAACTAGTTAACTAGTGAGGTGTTTTGCCTTCACTAGTAAACATGTGCACATTTTTGGCTGTCACTAGTTAACTAGTGACACCCAAACGCCTTCAACTAGCTGACTGGTATGTATTTTGGCTTTTACTAGTTAACTAGTGGGCATTTCTGGTTCTCACTAGTTAACTAGTGAAGCTAAAATGTGTTCACTAGTTAACTAGTGAGCCTTTTGGCTCCCACTAGTTAACTAGTGTGCATATTTTGGCCCTCACTAGTTAACTAGTTCACACAAACATGGCTCACTAGTTAACTAGTTGACAAAAATGGCTTACATGTACATGACAATTATGCCTGATATCAAGATATCAGAATAAATGCTCAATCGGCTTGCCATACTGAAGCACATCTTCAACTTGAGTCTCCATCTCGGACAACTTCCAACACTGTGGAAGACATCATGTTTCACCCCTGTCCCTAAGAAGCCACACCCTAGTGAGCTTAATGACTATAGGCCTGTCGCTCTAACATCACACGTGATGAAGACAATGGAGCGTCTGGTCTTATGTATGCTCAGATCCCAGGTACGCCATGCACTAGACCCATTACAGTTTGCATACCAGGAGAAAGTGGGCGTGGACGATGCCATCACTTCTACACAGGACACATTCTCACCTAGACAAGGGGAAAAGTGCTGTGAGAATCATGTTCTTTGATTTCTGGGAGACTGGGAGACAAGCTCTTGCAGATCGGTGTGGACGCTCAACTGGTAACCTGGATTACAGATTACCTGACCGAGTGACCACAGTTCATCAGACTGAAGAACTGTCTCTCTGACACTGTGATCAGCAGCACCGGAGCCCCACAGGGAACTGTGCTCTCTCCAGTCCTGTTCACCCTGTACACATCTGACTTCTGCTACAACAACGAGTCATGCCACACGCATACGTTTTCTGATGATACTGCAATTGTGGGGTGTATCAGGGACGAGCAAGAGGAGGAGTACAGGAGCCTGGTGGAGGACATTGTGCAATGGTGCAAACTCAATCACCTTCAACTCAACACTTCAAAGACCAAGGAGATGGTGGTGGATTTCCGCAGGTCTAAAAATGTGGTGACAAATAGCCGGCCTGGAGCTGCTTTTCACTTACAAGCCGGCATTTTGATGAGCCAGGAGGCAGGACCAAATAGCAAACTAAAGCGTGAAGTGCAAAATGGGGGTGTGGATCAACGTATGGGAAGTACAAATGCCCCTATCACAACTTTTTTGTTATTCAATACAACAATGGCTTTGATAGGAGCTGTCCTGACATCAATTGACATGCATCACGGAAAATAAAGTTGTGGGTCACATAATAGTGTGGAAGTGTAACAATGTTGCTATTCTCTGTTAGCCTTATGTCAGTCATTCATCTAAAAATACTTTAAAAAACTGCATATCATGCTCTGACAGAATTTGTATGGGTTTGCTATCTGTATAATTCATGACTTAATGAGGTGGACTATGAATAACTGTGGAAGATTTGCAGTAGACTATAAAGGTAAGCGTTCATTGTCATCAAGTTTAGCTCTTTGTTTCTTTTCTCGAGCATTGAGAATAGCCGGATGGCGGAAATGTCTGCTCTTGCTCTCTATTAAAGGTGCTCTAAGCGATACCACATGTTTTTTAGGCTAAAACAGCTTTTGTCACTTACAGCAAACATCACCTCACCATCTGCTAGCTGCCTGTGTCCTGAATACACTGTAAAAAAATGTGATATCTGTGGACAGCCCAGGCTACAAAAACTTGTTTAGGATTTCAATTGCACAGGAGGGAGGGGGAGGAAGTAGCGGTAGCTCTCTGTTTTGTTTGAATGTCAACAGAAGTGACATTGCCCAGCATCGCTTAGAACACCTTTAAAAGAATTTTCTCCTTTTTGCAAGACTTTGTCTAGTCACTTTTTCAGTGTGAACCACTTACATTCAGAGATGGAACCACATGTTCCGGCTCTGTGACTACCCTCCTTGGGGTTAAATCGAACCCCCCTTTCAGCCTCCGTCTATGTAGAAAGGTTCTGCTATAAAGGTCGGGCTCATATACTGTATCATGGCAAATCGGGCAGTGTAAAAACGCCTTTTATATACTTGACAGATAGAAGTGCCTCATAATAGTTCAGTTGGAACTGATGCAAACACCAATCCACTAATATCATCACTGCTTGGTAACAAAAAACTACTAAGCATTTGAGCAATACTGAGCCAACTAAATGACAAGCATGTGTTACATGCTTCAAATGTAAAGCACTTTGAGCTGCATTCTGTGTATGAAAGGCACTATACAAATTATTATGACCGCTGCGCAGCGAAGCGGCGGTCATATAGGTTTAGTCAGAATTTTTATTTTTTTTATTTTTCGCATGCCCAAATTTCTGTCAATGATTCCCGGTGTAGAAAAGAAGAAGCAGTCAGTATAACACATACTGCTTCTCTATGGTTGGTTTACCCCTTCCCAGAATGCAAAAAATACTGTATGATAATATTATTTGTATGTAGGTTAACAGGAAACAGAAGCATTTTAAGAAAACATTAAAATGTGTTTGCATAACAATGAGCGTGGTTCCATGTAGCCAATAAATGGTTTTGAATCAGTTTATTACCCAAATTGCGTTTATGTCAATATTCCGTTTAACCTGTTTACATCCAAGTAGAATGTCACGTTTTGAGCATATTTCTGTTTACATAGCAATCGACATTATTCCGAATAAGTCAGCGATGCAGCCCACAAATAGGCACCCAACATCATGACATAAATCTCCACTGGTGGAATTCCCTCTTTTGACTGAATAATAAAGCGTCTTAAGCATCTTGCACCTATATTTCACTTGTTCAGGCGTATGTTGATAGCCAGCCTCATTACGGTTTTTACAAATCTTTTTAAAAATGTCCCTTTTACGACATGTTCTCCCGTCAATGAACTCCATGACATTTGCATGATTGCAAGACATAAGTTTGTCTCTTTGTCTTTCCAAAAGTGTGCGCGATGTTGATTGCACAGGCTTTCAACACTCTTCCTTTTGGGAGCATATTCCTTTTAAGGTGTTTTCATGACCCAATATTCTGTTTAAAACAGGCATATACTAGGTTGTGCAAACAGTTTATTAGTAAACCGAATATGGCCTTTTTCGGTTTATTTCAATCAGAATAAGGTGTTTACAAGACACACGCATATTCTGTTTATTCCCAAAAAAACTGATTTGAAACTGTTTATTGGCTGCATGGAACCACTCTCAATGACTGAGTGTAAATAAAATGTTTTCTCTTTATTTGACAGCAAAGTGGAGTATTTCAAAATAACAGGTTAATAATGTTGAAATCTGGGTGTAAATGAATGGCAGACTTTTAGAGTGCAGTTTTCTGTTTCTTTTCTGGTATGCTTATGTACAGCATCTTCAAGTGAAGATTTGAGTTTGCATAAACAGAGCATCAACTTTCAAAGGAACATTATGTATAACACTGTGAATTGTAAGTCTATGTCGTGGCCTTTATTGAAATATATCCTTTAGTTTATATATATTTTATGTAGTATCTTTATTCTGTGTAATATCATTGTTTTGTGAAACTGAATTCTGTAGTATGTTCAGTGTGGGAAAGGAAGACTGGTTTAAGGGAAAGAGCAGGCCTGGCAGAAAATGGCATAGATAAGGTTTGGTGACAGGAAATGTAAGCAAAACCTAAAGAATGGCACAACCTAAAAGAATGTATGAATGACAGGATGAGAGGACAAAGGTGAAGTACCATACGTTACTTGGTCAGTTATCTGTAAACATAGAGGGTTTTGTCTGGGATGACTTGAAGGGGTATAAAGGCTGGACAACAGCCAGAGGATGTTAGCTCACTTAGCTCACTGCTCACTTAGCTCACTGCTCACTTTGCTCACTACTCACTGCTCACTTTGCTTACTTTGCTTTCACTTGTTTGCTTCACCAATGCTCCGGAGTGCATTAAAGCCATCATCTGCAGTATACATCCATGGTGTGCGGACTTCTTTTGAGTTTGTATTATTTAATGTGGATTTTGACACCACATAATTGGCGAGCCAGCCAGGAGTTGGAAAGGACAATATTTAAGTATCATCTCAGAGTCCGGGGTTTGGTCAGGGGAGAAGCTGATGCGCAACTTAAAATAAGGTGAGCAACTTTGCTTAATAGCAGCTAGTCTCCTCTGATCAGGCTGTACACTGAGTTATGAATACTTGTCTAAAACGTCCTCCAGTCAAAGAATCTTGCTAAAACAAAGACCAAGGGATTAATACTGCAGATTATGGTAAGCATTTGTGTGTACACTAATGGAAATGATTTTGCATGTGTAAAATCAAAAAGTTCTGCATGAGGAGAACTGACTCAATTCCTGCATGAGAAGGAATGAGAGAGATAAAAGTAACAGTTTTGCATGTGAAAAACTGAAAGGTCTGCATGTGAAGACCAGGTCTGCATGTGAAGACCTCATTTCCTGCATGTGGAGGAAATAATATACTAACAAGTTGAGTACAGCTGATATCTGCTATCAGGGCTGAATAAGTTGAAGTTGAAACACTCCAAGAGCGAGTGGATGGCCAGGTGCCTGGAATAATGTTTAATAATGTTGTGTAAAAGTTGTGGATGTAAAGCTAAAAGAGAATACAAAGAAGTGTTGAATGGAAGTATAATAGATTTTTAGTATATGTTGCTGGTAGAATTAGAAGTCCATGGCAGAGCATTGGTAAAAGACGTCATATATTTGTATAACTTGTGATTAAGGAGAAGAGGCTGTGTGTGTGTGTGTGTGTGATACCAGGCAGAGGAGCTGCTGGTTGAAATAGGAAAAGGTGGGGGCTTGTGTAAACAGAGCAAATGCTGGGGACAAAGGATGTAGGTCTGAGATGGTTAAAGAATGTTGAACTGGGAAATATTGGAAAATATTTAACTTTGAAAGATGTTTGGGGAATGTTTAATACTGCAAAGTGTTGGGTTGAATGTTTTGGTCTTCCATGATCAAAATATTAGAAATGGTTGATAATGAGAATGTGGTAGTGGGAAAAATGGTTTTGAAAGGTTGGTAACGCCAGAACAGAATGGTTCTGAATTGCAGTGGGCAGTTGTCCGCAGAAGTGGAGTGCTGCTTGCTGAGAATATAATATTGCCATAATAGATAGGCAAGGCAAAAGAGGAATAGTTTCATTGCTTGACACTGAGGCTGTCATAGTCACTTTGACCTTTTAAAAATTGAATTTGCAATAATGAGAGATACAGATACAGTTCTGTTAGTTTTTGATTTTCTTTAAAAGACTCTACAGTTCTAGGTTAAAAGATTTTCATGATACTGGATAAAGGCAAATTATATTAGTGTTTACATACTTTAGTCATACAGTATAGCTTACGTGCATAAATAATTCACTAATGTAATAGTCAAATAATGTATAGTGTATAGGTTGGTTAAGCTAGTCTCTTTAGGTTTCTGTTATGTTTAAAAGGTCATTTCAAGTTAGCATTGTTTATAATAAGATTATTATAACAAGTTAAAGAGAGTTTGTGGTAAAAAATAACATCTGTGCTATGCTGGGGATGAGTAGGCCTACTGACAGATGCATAAGTAGGCCCATCATGGTTAAATATGGAGTTTTAAGATCCAGGATTTGGGGTGAACGCTGATGGTGGTTCCAGGTGTTGGAAAAGTGTTGTGTCCAGTGTTGATTAAAAGACTAAGATATATTATGTATAAGTAGTAGTATGTTGGCAATTGATAGGTTATATTAGTGGTAGCCTACTAATGATATATATATATATTAGCTTATCAGTAGGTGGTAGGTTCAACTGTTAAATTAGCATTGTTAAGGATATGATAATCATGATAGTAGTATTAATAATAGGTCTAAATTAAATAGCTTAGCTATTAGCATGACTAGGCTAGGTTAGCATAGTATTATTAGGCTCAGATAGTTGTTGGCATTATTAGGCTAAAGCTGGGTCAGCAACTGGCATTACTACACTGGATAGCAGTATTGAAGTTAATTTGGTTCATGGTAATATTGTTGAAGCTTAGGTATGCTACCCATACATCAGAAGACTTTAGATAGATTTTAGAAAGATTTTGTGATGGATTATAGTTCATGGAGCACCACAGTGTTCTTGGGAAAAATAATTGAATTTAAGACTCCTTTGGATAATGTTCTAGACATATATAGGAACTCAATAAGGTTTATCAATAACTCATATTACAGTTATATGTTTGGTGTATTGTGGTATGTGTGTCATGAGTATGTGTGTTATGAGTAACATCCTACCTTGTGGTGTTATGGGTGATAATATACAATAAGATCAGGTATTGTTTCCATGTACATTTACAGTTAAAGGTACAGGTGACTCTTTAGCTCTGAAGAGGTGGTTTGGGCAAGGTCATTTGGTTATAGAGCTGTCCTGCTATGTGGAAAAGGTTTATGGCTATAGGCTATGGTTATAGCCTTCCCACATAGTCCTGTTTTTGTTAAGAGTTGGAAAAGGGGTTTTGTATTGTCCACATCACTGGTTGCATAAGCCAAGATCAACTGACATATGATAATAATTAAAAAATGGTTAATATTTGAAATAAGGTGACACTGGAAAAGACTGACTCTGACTGACTTAAAACGTTTTGGATTACTACTTTATATTTAACAATCTAGATAATGGGGATATTGATGTTTTCAGAAGATCTCTGGGGATATTTAGTTTCTACCTGTCAAATGGTTTGAAGAATCATATGGTATAAGGCAGCAATTGTTGTTAGCACTGGGGGGTTATTTGATGGAAAGTGGTGCTAAGCTGCTTGGCTCTAGAGTATCATTTGTTATTTACATAGCTATATTATAATTTAGATAATACTGTTATAATTAAGTGGTTATAGGGTTATATGGGGTGTTAATTAATTTGCTGTTGGGGGTTTCATGGGGGCTCAGTACAGAGGGAACTGAGAAGTGACTCCCTTAGTAAAAATTTGTTTGTGAAATGTACTGTGGGTCTATTTATTTTTAACTAAGAATATGCATAGCTTAAACTTTTTGTGTAAAAATCATAGAAATGGGAAATTGATTTGTACTTGGTATACATAAGGGTTTTAAGTATATCTAGCCTACACTTAGACTTAGATTTATATTTAGAGACTGTATATGTAGTATAGTATATTTATACTGAAGGAAAGGTTTAAGGATACTTATTTACCTATAGATAGAGGTTGGATAGATAGATGGATGCTTTATTGATCCCCAAGGGGAAATTCAAGAAGAATGTTGAATGTTGAGAGGAGGTATGATAAGGTATGATAAAGTTAATTTCATAAAATTCATTTAGTAAATGTTAATATTACACTTTTGATAAAGTTACAGTGCTAAAGGATATAAAAAAAATACATGGAGACAACTGGGGAATTATACTTCAATGGCTTAATTGATAAATTAACTGGAAGTATGTTTTGGTAGTGAGGAATGGCATAATATATTAGACCATTCACTGTGGAATGCAGCATATGGACAGTAAGAGCTTCAAAGTTATAGAATTATATAAGATAATTACTCTAGTAATGTTTAGAGAAACTGGGTAAGCTGACTAAGGGTAAAGGGAATGCCATGGTCAACCAAGTAAGTATGGAAAGTTGATAGTCACCTATAAGGTAATAAGTAGTGTTACAGAAACCCCAGGCTAAAGTAAACTGACTTAGTGTAAAGACTACGTGTTCCACTTAGTGGACTCCCCCATTCTGATAGTTTAAGAGACCAAAAGGGATCAGTGGGTAAACAGTACAATGAAAAAGTGTTGCAGGAAAGTGGTTGAGAGAATGAGGAAATATACAGATTTATGGCCTATACAAGAATTAATGGATTTAGCACTGTTATAAAGATCAGGGATTACATGAAAATTGAAAATAGTAGAGCTATAAGAAGAATAGGTCAGTCATAGGAAATAGTAGGAGAAAGAGGTATTTAAAATGCTGAAAAATATTTTGACATCTTGATAGATTAATACAATAGGAGATAAGAGGCAGAAGTAAGGAGATGGCTTGGGAGTGAGTGACCATAAATGTAGGAATAATAATAGATGCAGATGTTATAGGAAGATATAAGGGATAAAATGTACAGTTAATGGTAAATTACAAAAGTAGATGATAGATAGAGAGTAATCTAGTAAATACTACAATCTGCCTGCAGCGTGAGTTCCTCATCCCCTCCAGCTAAACAGTAAATGTAATGCTGCCTCTTATATCTAAGGGGGGAAAGGCTCATTACCAGCCGTGTGAGGACATGCTGATGTGCAGGGTTAATCCAAGTACTCCCTGTCCTGACTTAGTTCGGAGCAAGTTCAGCACGACAGTGCTGAGCATGGACAAACTGAAAAGAGATAAGGACTCTGAGGCCTTTGTTAAGGCAACAGGGGCAAGCTGGAGAGCAAAGAGGGAACTTGGAAGTGCAATGGAAGCACTTGCAGCATCAAAAAGACAAAACAGGCACCTATGGCGACCTATGGCTTCAAGTCTGGGAAAACCAGTAGCAGCACCATCCTCAACACTATGGCAGTAGGAGCAACCATCACAGGTGTTCCTAATTCTGTCAGTCTACTGGCCTATGGATACCTATTATACAGTAGTGGGCACAGTCAAGCTCATGGCAGCCACAATCTCCACGTCAGTGGGGGTGGAGACTCAGACAAGATGGGAATAACTAAGGCAGAGTGAGAGGAAATTACGGAGGAGGCATCATGTGAGAATGGACATCTGAAGCAAGACAATCATCAGTTTGTTTTGACTGTCAAGTGGACCTTTCAGAAACTGTTGGAAAGAAACAGGACAGGGAGAGGGAGGAGACACCCAGGCACTGAAGGATGAGCCCAACGAGCATGCCTTCCTCTTCCCTTGTGAAATAGTATAGTTTTAAGGAGGCCTAGAGAATTCTACAGGAGAAGGTGTATACCAATACTATCAAAGGGAGTTGATGAGGACACCATGCTGAGGGACTCTCTTATGGGTGAGCCCACCTGATACCTAATGATGCCCAGACTAGGTACAGAGAAGGTAGTTAAGACATCTCAGGGTAAGTAGGTAAATACTATGTTAAGCAAATTTAAAGTATGATTTACTCTTATTCTTACCTTTATTATATTTTGATTGTTATTTTGAATAGAAGTGACTACTGTTTAATTAATTGTAAATGCAAATGTTTTAGTCAAATTAAGTGACAAAGTGATAGCACTGCTATTTTTAATGTCAAATGACACTCCATTAATTTTTCAGGATAGGTGGTGGTGTAAGTAGGTAAGACTAACTTGATTATGTCCTAGGGACTGTTACATATTAAAATATTACCTCTAGATCATGGGAGTTCCCTAGTGGTCACTCACACTCAACAAGTCTAAGGAATAGAATGACTTAGCTTTAATGGGAAAAATAAAGTCTGTAGAAATATTGAAATGATGTAATATCTGCTTTACATGTAACTAATGTGAAGCCAAAAGATCTTACTTATTATACTATAACATTTGATAAAGACAGCAATAGATAAAACAAAGAAAGCAGAGAAATAGGATTGATAGGATAGAAAATAGAACTAGGATTTACTAATAGTTTAGATAGCCTAGATAAAGTATAGGGTTAGAAGAGGTAAGCGTAGTTTTTGAAGAATAAAACATTATAAAAGTCTATGACATGCAGAGAAATTTGGAGTAAGTTATGAGATTACTGCATGTCCTAGAACAGCTAATTAATATAGCTTACATAATAACCAGTCTTAAAGTAGTATCCCAAATTGACAATAAGTAAAATAACATTTCTTATAGGGAAATTTGTTTAGTCTTTATGCAAAAAGAGAATAGATGGAATTAGGATCATCATAAGTCATTGTCAGAAGATTAAAATGTTTTATTATTTCAGAAATAGAAAAGCTGGTGGAAAGATGTTGGTCTTCATGGAAGGAATGGAGGTCCACCAACTCTATTCTGTTAATCACAGTAACAAAGGGGGGCGAACCCCTGGTATAATGTTAAATTGTATGATTTGTTACATTTGTTACCTTGGGTTAAAGATTTTTATAATTTTTCACTGTCATTATTTGATTAATGTTTTATTTGAATGTCCCTTTGGAGAAAAGAGTCTGCTAAATTCCATAACTGTAACTCTAATGGTTAGTGGCATTTATATGATAATAACTAGATACTTTCTCAACAGATACTTGATATGGTGCTTTCCTTTGCGCATATTTTGGATCTATGCACAAGGGGGGAGTAGTAAAGAGGAATTTTTTATTGAAGGATTTTTGATTTTCATAGTTACAGGAAGTTATTGATGATAGTCTAACAAATGTCATGTGTATAGTCATAATATCAGGAAAGTGATAGTGTTGTCTAAACCATTAAGTCCCAGAAGGATCATAAAAACACTTAGTGATTGATTACATTGATATGATAAAAATAAGAAACTTTGGTAGTGGTTTGTAGGGGTTTTCAGATAGATAATAAGGGCAAATGACATGTTAAAAGGGAGAATTGGTAAAATATATGCCTCAACAGATTTAACTGGTTTGATGCCTTACACATTGCTTCGATGCAAATAAGGTCACAACAAAGAGTAATCACTTTTTGCACTAAAGATAAAAACTGAGAGGGCCATCAGAGGCCCACCTTTGGATCAGCTCCGAGGACAAATTAGAAATTATATGGAATAATTGTCATTAATTCACAGAACAATTTATAAGCAGGAAAAAGGAATTTCGGAAGGACCTACAGGGAAAGAGTCAACAATCTACAGTATACTGCCTGGGGACAGAAATGATCCTGGCAGTGGTGGGTATAGTGTTTTTGGCATGTATGCTCCTGTTCCCCTGTTGATTATAGACTTCCAGGCAAGTAATCCAGTGAGGAAGGGGGGACATTGTCCCAGCAACATCTGCCCTGATAACAAACAGGGAATGGACAGAAAACTGCAGAGATCCCAGTCCATGACATACCACCAAACCACCAGGAAATTAGCCATTCAACTGTTTTTCACAAACTGTGAGGCCACAAAGAAGAGTCAGGTATCACAGAGATTATTGACTGACCAAATCTTATAAACCACCAGGAATCTGGAATATTGGTTAATCTTCCAATATGAAAGAAGTCTGTTATGTGCTTGGAGCACTAAGAGAACAGGTGGCTGCAACCTCCTGGGTAGCTATGCACCACTGGATGATGTTGGATCAGATATTATCCAAAGAAAATGGAGTGTGTGTCAACATAGGAGTAGTATTGTAGTAGTAGTATAAGTAGTATGTTTATTCCCATAACATAGCTATGGCAAAACTAATAATGATAGAAAGATAGTTTAAGGGGGCATTAGGAGGATTAGAAATATGGCTAGCACAATAGGAATAGTTGTAGGAATAGGTTTGCTTGTATTTGTGCTTGTTTTCTCTTTGTTTCTTCCTTGTTTGAGATCCATAGTGCTTAAAACAGTGGCTGGGAGAAATGGATCACAAATGCCACTGCTGTTGATGAATGAAGCAAATGGCAACCCTAGTGGAAGGAGATACTAGTGCCAGGACAGAGGACAAGGAAATGGCAACATGACAGTGATGCCAGTGATCCCAGAACTGATGCTCCTCATAGAGGATTGGAGAAAGGAGGAACATTAGGATACAGTATGCTGGTTGGAAGCAAAACCAGCTCTTTCATTGATGAAGTGGGATTGGGTGTGGACTCCACTCCGTCCAACAGCCAAGCCACAAATGTTCTCAGAGCATATGAGATGGAGTACGGAACTAAGACAATGGCTTTTGTTTTTGTGAATTGCAACATTCGTAACATACTTCACACTTGAAGCTCAGCATCCAACATTTGCTAATACATCTGCGATTGCATTTACACTCTGCCATCTCCGAGGAACAATGGACTAAAAACTGTGTGTAATGAGAATGTATTATTAATAGTTTAGTGTTACTTTGGTTTCAGAGAAGAGGGTCATTATAGCATGTAACCTATCTTCATGTAGAAGCGTAGAATATTATAGGACTAGACGTATCTGAAAACACCCATCAGAAATTCTTATGTGATCTGTTTGCTCATTTGATGAATTTATGGGGATGGGAAAAGCATATGTGTAGTTGAAGGAAAGTTTCTTCTCTCGCTTGTTGTAAACAAGTGTTGCTGTAATAACAGGACAGTAGAAGAGTTTCCCTTATGAAGGTTTTTTCCTCTAAAAACAACGAAAAAAAGAGGTTTTCCCTTAAGGGTTTTCGCTTCCACCGAGAGGATTTGAAACTTGCCATTCTATTTGATAATAACACTACACTATTGGATTTGATTTAAGTGAGGATTGGTTCAAGGGTGTAATAACAGTACTAATATAAGTGTTTGATGTTTATCAGTGGTATTGGGGACAATTGCTTAAACTCATAGTTGCTGCTGTGGTAACTGGTTTGCTTAGCTGACTGTTTGTAGTGTGACTCAGCTTAGCAGCTGTATTCTCTTGATAGTAGGGGAGGTGTTAAAATAGTGATAAATGTTTGATATTGCTGCATAGGTGAGCACTTCATGCTCAAAGGGGGGATATGTCGTGGCCTTTATTGAAATATATCCTTTAGTTTATATATATTTTATGTAGTATCTTTATTCTGTGTAATATCATTGTTTTGTGAAACTGAATTCTGTAGTATGTTCAGTGTGGGAAAGGAAGACTGGTTTAAGGGAAAGAGCAGGCCTGGCAGAAAATGGCATAGATAAGGTTTGGTGACAGGAAATGTAAGCAAAACCTAAAGAATGGCACAACCTAAAAGAATGTATGAATGACAGGATGAGAGGACAAAGGTGAAGTACCATACGTTACTTGGTCAGTTATCTGTAAACATAGAGGGTTTTGTCTGGGATGACTTGAAGGGGTATAAAGGCTGGACAACAGCCAGAGGATGTTAGCTCACTTAGCTCACTGCTCACTTAGCTCACTGCTCACTTTGCTCACTACTCACTGCTCACTTTGCTTACTTTGCTTTCACTTGTTTGCTTCACCAATGCTCCGGAGTGCATTAAAGCCATCATCTGCAGTATACATCCATGGTGTGCGGACTTCTTTTGAGTTTGTATTATTTAATGTGGATTTTGACACCACATCTACTTCTAGTGCTACTGAGTATCCAAGTTTTTAAACATGTTTTAAACTTTTCTCACATCTTTTTGCCGACCCCAAGTTTAAGAACCACTGATGTAGACAATCAATGGCTATGCTGATGGCATCAGTATTAGAAAACATACATGTGTATTTTCTTAAATAAACAATTGAATTTAAAACTGTGTTTATGAGAAAGCTGTTTGCTGTACTTATAAAAGATTTGCTACAAGTTTAATGTACCAACTTAAGTTTAGTTTCACCGTTGGAGTCAGCCAGGCTACTCACAAGTAGGACACCACAGCACAGTGACATAGGCAAATTATGCTGACATGGCTCTCTTATATCAGGAAATACATGGTCATAAAGGAATGTCAATCACTAACCTTAATGTCTGCAGTTTGCAGTTGGGACTAGAAAGTCCTTCAGAAAGAAGCTGAACTCCAGCATCTCTCATGTCTTGGTAACTCAGGTCCAGCTCAATCAGGGAGTTTGGTGACTGTAGAACTGAGGCCACACGCTCATAAGACTTATCTGTGAGTTTACAGCCAGCAAGTCTGTAAGACAGTGTCACAATTTATTATACAAATTATTATTCAGTCTCCCTATAAATAAATATAATGAATGAATACTGTAATGTGCTGGAATGATTTCAAAAAGAGCTTCTCTATACTGCCACACTCCTCACAGTTCTCTCAATCTAATTTAATATTCAGCAGCAGCATGTAAAAAATACATTTCTAAAAGTAATAGCTTTCCTTACTTAAAATGAGTGTTACTTAATTTTGAGGTAGAAAAGTAAACAATCAAGTAAACTACACTTGAATTGCTGAAGTTTGTGCTACACTGTAAAATCAGTTTGTTAATCTTACTTAACCTGTTAGTTAACCTTACTGCATGCAAACCGATTGCACTTGAAATTCCTATTCCCGATTAGTCTGTAACTTCAAGTTGTGCAAACAAAAGCTGATGAGAAAGCTGTAAGCTGTAATCACAAACTGATTTTGCATGAGATTTACTAACGTTTTTTACCACAGGTTGCGCCCTTTGGAAATTGAAAGTGAACTAATTGTCCAGACCAATTCTTAATAATAAATAATAAAGGTGGCTTGGTGTCAGCCATGCTACTTAGAAATAGGACACCACAGTGATGTAAGCAAACTGTTTGATTGTTATGCTGGTATGGCTCTCTTAAATTGTCAGGAAATGCACAGCAATAAAGAAATGGCAAATACCAACCTTAATATCTGCAGTTTGCAGTGGGGACTAGATAGTCCTTTAGAAAGAAGCTGAACTTTATAATCTCCCAGGTCATTGTCACTCAGGTCCAGCTCTATTAGGGAGTTTCGTGACTGTAGAACACTGGCTAAAATCTTACAGGACTTATCTGTAAGTTTGCAGCCAGAAAGTCTGTAAGACAGTGTGATAAATACAAAATATTACCCATTAAAGATAAACCTGCTAAACCTGACAACTAGAAAAGGCTAATGTTAGATTACATTGGCCAGAATTGGGTCATTACAGACTTTTGCCGTAAGTCACAAAACGTGGCAAACACAAACACTATTAGATATTGTTTTAGCATTTTAAATACACATACAAAAATTAAATGTTTGCGGTAGATTTGCAGCAATTTTGTGGGTGATTTGTGGGAAACAAATGAGTTCATTAGAAAATATTGCCAGATGTTTGCCAATGTTGGCCTCTAGAGGCAAACTTCCAGCAAAGTTCTGGCAACAATGAGAAGTTTGCCACTAGTGGCAAATGTGTTTGCCAGTGATTTGCTACCACACTTATCCAATAATGACAAACTTCCAGTGAACTTAAGGATTAGTAATATTCTGTAATATTAGAAATGCATGCATTTGACAGTTAAATGCACCAGGATAAGGTAGCATCCAATCAGGGTTATCACAGCATAGTAATGTAGGAAATGTGTTTTCTCCCCTCAGCGCCTGGATCCAGTATTAATGCCTTTGAGAATCTGAGTGAAATCGCTGAAACGTCTGATTCGGGAGCCACTCTTGTGATCCCATGTATTAAACAGTAGGCCTACATCACATCCCTGCAAAGTTTATTTCAAAAATCTATTCCAACCAGCAGTGCTCAGTATGACTGGATTATGGATCCATTTAATGCAGCATGTTGTAGGCTATTTCATTGAATATATTGTACAATGCTGTAGAATATTGACCTGTGCTTGCTAATATGTTGCAGAAATATGTCTGTTTAATTTACAGTGGCACATTATGTATTTATTTATATTATATTTGCAGCACCAGCTGATTTTAACTCTGCTGAAGAGGACATATTTAGAACTTGTCGTTATTTCAATAAATTTGACCATTTTAAGCTTGATGCACTTTCTTAGTAACCTGATCCTAACCAGATGAATTTAGTTCCGCTTAGCTCCGCCTAGCTTCACTCACATCCATCTGGGACCTCTTCCATTGAGAGTGATTTCTGCAACCGACTTTATGGTTCAGCCAATCAGGACGCAGGGCGGGAGTTTCATAGATGTGACATAGCGTAGAAGCGACTGTGAGACTGTTATTAGCGCCACGGGTTGGCTTCGATGTGAGTGGCTGAAGTAGCACGTCAATAGATGACGTACAAGTGGCTTATTCAATCATATGCAAGCATTTTTTGATTAGGCCCAGCCTTCTGAAGCAACACTTCAATGGATCGGTTCCAGATGGATGAGTGGAGCTAGGCGGAGCGAAATTCATCTGGCTAGGGTCAGGTTACTTTCTTAGAGCGATGATGGACAGGTGGGGCTCGAAAATGCCCCCTTGATCAAAGTGGGGAATGAAAGAAAAAGTTTGAGAACCACTGGTTTAGTGTAAGGTGCCAATCTTAGCGGTTTTAAGTCAGTCGGAGTCAGTCTTTTTCTAGTTTTGCCGTTACGACAATATCAAACATGTTTGATATTATCGCAAGTCTTTTTAGTCGTGGCTCATGCAGATAGTGATGTGAACAATGTAAAAACCAATAGTGACCTCTCTCCAACACCAAACAGGAAGGGGCAAACAGCTGTAGCCTATATGATTATTTGTTTTTTTCCTTTCTTATAAATTATTAGTCGGCTATTCCACGTGACAGAACAACTCTATATCTGTTAGGGATGTCACACATGAAACAATGCTGCAGAAACACGAAAAAATTAATTTGATATGAGTAATCTATCATATGAGTTCCTGTTGATATGTAGTGCACAATGGAAATAATTTAAAGGAATCTAGTAGCAGTCTGGTAAATATTGACCCTGCATGATCCCTAGTTGTTGCAAAATCATAGTCTGTGACTAGTCTGTGTGAGTCTGAGACTGTAGTCTTTCAAAAATCTTTTCCAAATCTTTGCTAAGTCTGTCAGTGTAAGGAGGGCTTTAGCTGTAGTCAGTGTTTCTCACAGGAAATATGTTAAAATGTGTCTGACTGGGAGGACGGGGACATATTGAGATATATTCAGTTCAGTTCAGATATATTATTATTAAACACACAAAGGATATCTAGACTGTTTATCTGGATGCTTTATTTAATTGATTGAGAAAAGACTGTCGATTAAATACAAATGATTTATCACTGCACAACAAAACTTATATATATTAGGGCTGTCAAAATAACTGATTAATTTTGATTAATTAATTTGAGAAAAAATAACTGATTTAAAAAAAAGCACAGATTAATCGATTCCGTATGACCTTTGCCCCCGAGCCGTTCTAGTCAGTAACCATTAGACTGTAAAATGAAGGAGAGAAAAGAAAATGTGCTGCCTAGATCATTGATTGGAACATTAACTTGTAAAAAACAGCCTAATGGTGTTGATAAAAAATAAAGTGCTCTGCATTATAAATATTTAAAATACTTTCACAGCAAAAATGATATATGCAATCAATTTAGATTAATTAATCACAGAGTAAGTAATTAATTTGACTATTTTTTTTAATCGATTGACAGCCTTAATTATTATTATTATTATTATTAGATAGATAGATAGATACTTTATTGATCCCAAAGGGGAAATTCAATCCATATTATTATTATATTATTTATTTGTTTGTTTGTTTTGTTTGTTATATAAACTACTTGTATAAAAATAACAAAAAATATTCTTTCTATTTCTGATTATGTATTCATGACAGCACATATTATTCAGATATATTATAGCTTAGGTGCTGTTAAGGCTCCAACAGTTCTCTCTGACTCTTTATGTGTCTACTTCAGCCGTAAGCAGCTGTCAGCAGCCTGGAAATATTGTAAACAGAGTAGGCCTAGCCTAATTGGCTAGTTTATCATAGTCTGGGAAACGACTTTCCCATTTACATTGGGATAAAAAATTATAAGAACTTACTAGTTAACTTGAATGCAACAGTTTTGAGCAAATGTGTGCAGCGTGCTTATCATCATGCTAAGGGACCATTCTGTATTTATGGAATGGACCACCAGAGGAAAATAGGGGAGGGTCATGTCTTTTTATTCTTTGTTGAGGGGAGGGTCACCCAACTTTTTTTAGTCTAGGAGGGAGAGTCACCCACCTTTGTATTCATGAAAACAGCAAAATTTTGCCCATCGCCCAGGGCCTCGCACCTGGCCAAAGATGACAATAAGCGTTACTCTTCATTAACGCCTATTGTAAGCAAAAAGCTCAACGTCAAATTTCTCTCATATTGTTCCTCATAATCACTAAGAATCTTCAAAAAAATTAGCATGACGTCATATTAGGCCTATGAACTTTAGGCTAGGCCTACCTGACGTTAAAGCATGTTTCTTCAATCTCCTTCACTGACGCCTATGGAAAAGGCTTAACGTCCCAAAACAACGATCAATGATCATCAAATTTCTCTCTCATGTTGCTCTTCATAACAATCTATAAAAATCTAGCCCAAGGTGCAGATAGGCCTACATCCGTACACTATGCAAGCGCCAATGAATCGTGCTGTCACGGCAACCATGCTGTTAACTTAAAGGAGAATTCCAGTATTTACCACTTTTAATTATCAACAAACACCACTAACCACTCGGTGAGTTGCACAGTTTGAAAACCAATGTTAAGGGTTGTTTTAAGGACATATTTGTGCATGCCTGTAGGCAGCAACTCTGAAGCAGTCAAAGGTGATTCTAAATGAGTCAAAAAGTCAGAGACAGGACCCATCGTCAAAATTTCTGTGTCCACCACTCTAGTTCATCCAAAACAAACCAGAAAAGGGACTTAAAGTGCTAAATACTGGAATTATCCTTTAGATAGTAGCCTAACACTCGTTCGCCTTTAAGCAAGCAAAATGCTTTGAAGATATCTGTTTTGCTGGAAGGGCAAGGCAAGGTGGTAGCAACAGGACAACAGTACAGAGACAGGTCCGATGGCAGGGCTAATGTTATGAGAGTAGGCCATTAAAATACGGAATATTTTACGGGAAAATATTAAAACGGGAAGACAGCTGGAAAAAAGTTAAAATATGTGATAAACCCGGAAAAAGTTGACAGGTGTGTTTCGGTCCCGGTGATTATTTGTGAAATTGTGCAAATGACAAAAATGACAAATTGTGAAAATGAATGAAAATGAGGCATTTCAAGGAAGGAGTGGTAGCATGCTCCTAAATTGACGCTCGTCTGAGAAATGGAATTTTGGATAATATTCAGCTTCGGCACCTTACAATGACCGAGGAAGCCTAGTGACAAGTCCAAAGCAACCAGTTCATTTGTTGAATTTGTTATTACCAAGTGTTCTTTGTTGAATGGTCTCAATGTTTTATTGTTTTATTTCATGTGAATACTGGTTTACTGAAGGAGTAACTTAGTATTTGAAGTAATGCAGTAATGCAGGAAGTGTGCATTTTGTTACCATGTTTATTGTGTTTCCACAACAATGTTAGTGAGTAAATCTACTGAAAGGGCCACCATCTTGGTGAAGTGTAATGTGTAAGATGAGAAAGCAGAGGTTAAAGGAGAAGTTCGGTGTGAAATTGACCTTAGCTGTACTGAAAGATGTTGCCGAGTACTCACATGTGTCCAATAGGAACCTTCGCTCACCCCCTAGCATTCCAAATTACGCCGTTTTTAGCCGAGTAGCTGTGGGGGCATAGCGTAGCCTATGCAACTAAATAGCTATTTTTACACCATTAAAAAGGTTCCAAGTAACTCTACACTGCATTGGTAGACTTCTGAGGGTCTTGGAACCTTTTTAATGGTGTAAAAATAGCGATTTAGCTGCATAGGCTACGCTATGCCCCCCACAGCTACTCGGCTAAAAACGGCGTTATTCGGAATGCTAGGGAGTGAGCGAAGGTGCATATAAGACACATGTAAGTACTCGGCAACATCTTTCAGTACAGCTAAGGTCAATTTCACACCGAACTTCTCCTTTAAGTCAAGTATGACATGGTTGTTAAAAAAACAGTGGCTATCTGTACATCTTTGCAAAATGTGAACCAGCACAGAAGACATCAATAAATTGTAGGGGAGGGTCATGCGTTTTTTCTCAATCACTTTGGAGGGTCATAGATTTTTTTTCTGCTGGCGAGGGAGGGTCACTCACGTCTTTTATGACAAACAGTCACTAACCGGATTTAGCAACAACAAGTCCTTGCTTGCGTGATTGTGAATGTTTGGATTAATCCGTTTAATCCCAAATTTTTCCCAGACTTGAATATATCAAAATCATGTGCCTTGAGTAACCCTTTGAAGTAATCAATTACTATTTTGTCAAATTGTCCTGAAAAAGTGGGTGAAAAGGAGTCTTTTATGCTTGATCACTTTTGTGACCGTTGGGAAAAAACATAGTCCGATTTTAGGGATTTTCACACATTTCATTGTGCAATCATCTAATTTTCAATAAATTCTAGTCAGAGATGATAAGGGGACATTGTCCCAGGTCTGTTCTTTACTTTTAATTTTGTATCACAATACAATACTCAACATTGCCTCTGCAATTCTCTATTATATTATAAGTGTGCCGATTTTTACATAGAAAAGGCATTATATCACACTATTATGTATATAGTGTAAACAACACCACCCTACAATACAACAGCAACCACAAATGTTACAAAAAGTGATGTTAGTTGTCTGTCTGTTTGTTTGTTTATTATTGCATTATTTAATTTTATAATTCATTATTTAATTAATTAATTAATTACACAACAAATTGTCCTGCAAGTCTACTGCCATACTTCCAATGACATTAATTGCCTTTCCATTGGACCAGCAATTCGTCTCCTTTGGTCAGTGGTATTGTTAAGGTCACTAAATGAAGTGAACCTATGTTACCTGGTCCCTATGCTCTAAAGGCCTTTTATTCATAAGGCCCTATGTTCCCAGTGTATGTATCCTGGAACCTATGCTCACTCGGGTACCTATTATGTGCTTTATAAAGCTGGAGGACCCTGGAAACATACAATGCTTGACCTGGGGAACACAGGGCACCTGTCCATGATCCCATCACATATAAACCTGAGGAGCATAGGAACCTGCTCTGACCTCAGTTATTGGCCTAATCTAGTGTCAGAGGGGTGTGATGTCCACTATATTGCTAAATTTGATTAATTTTACCACTGGATTAAGTAAGGTTCTAAATGCATATACAACAGCATTACCATATGAGCCTGTCTGGCATCAAACACACAAGTGGAGAGGTTTGTTTGGTGAGTGCTGTTAAACATATTTTTATCACAGCATGCAACTAAGTAAATTGCCATCTTCATAAGGCCCTATATTCCCAGTGTGTATCCTGGGACCTATGCTCATTTGGGTACCTATTATGTGCTTTATAAAGCTGGAGGACCCTGGAAACACACAATGCTTGACCTGGGGAACACAGGACACCTGTCCATGATCCCATCACATATAAACCTGAGGAGCTAGGAGCCTGCTCTGACCTCAGTTATTGGCCTAATCTAGTGTCAGAGGGGTGTGATATCCACTATGTTGCTAAATTTGATTAATTTTACCACTGAATTAAGTAAGGTTCTAAATGCATAATAGGAAGCATTCTGTAATTTTGACATACAATAGTGTGAGAGCAGATTGTTGAGACACTTGATCTTTATTTTTGATCACATGAAGCTTTACTTCTGGTTCGTCTGACTGGTCCCTATGGCAGAGGCCCTACATAAGTGGAGGGGTATTGTTGGGAAAAGGGGTGGGGAATATTTTTTCTGGTAAGGTTGTTCATATCTACTGCAAGGCTCTGCATAAATTCAGCCAATATGCCTTCAACAGGCTGACTGGCAAGTTGATTATACCCCCCACCACCTTATTTATATGTGACATTATGTAATATAATAGTCAATAAGTATGATGATTTACTGTTTTTGAGGTGTGATTGTAAAATCTGGGCAGTCAGTTAGATATGATATGTGCAGGAAGTGACTGAAAGTGAAATTAAAATAAAGAACAGCATAGAAAATCAGCTATTACAATAATTATGTATAATAGTGTGGTGTAATGGATTTTCTATGTAATAATTGGCACACTTAGAATATAATAGAGAATTTTACAGGCCATGTTGAGAAATGCCATGTGATACAAATTTAAAAGTAAAGAACAGACCTGGGACAATGTCCCCATATCATCTTTGAATGGAATTTAGTGGAAATTCGATGATTGTACAATGAAATGTGCGAAAATCCCTAAAATCGGACTATGTTGTTTCCCAACGGTCACAATTGTGACCGTCATCATGTTCACTCATGAGAACTATGAGAACGCTGAACAAAGTTCATATATTTCAATTGCATCCCTCCATACTAGACACCTTAAAGATGATGTGTACCAAAAATCTTTGTCCTATGTTAACATAAACATACTTTTCTAAGCTTTAGTTTGGGAGCTTTTGGGTGGACATTTTCTGGTCAGTGTGCAACCAAAACATAAGCAGCTCTGGCCATGTGAGAAATTACACTACACATTTGGCACTGCACATATTTAACTGAGACCCTTTCAGGTTTTTATTTTTGGGAGAAATGTATTGATAATTCATCCAGCAACAGTTTTAAAGGCACAAGAGCCAGATTTTTTTGTACGGTCACTATAGTGGGGTTAAATGTGTGTGCTGAGGGGCAATGAGAGGCTGTGTAGCTCTACAATGAAAGAGCTATGAAGTTATTATTTATTTATTTATTTATTGACAACATAATTGCATCACAATTAAAAAAAATTCTCAACCGGTTGTAATTTTCACGTGTGTAACAATTTTAAGCCGATTCACGGTGCATCATTACATTCCTAGTAATGGTTTAAGTGGTGGGAGGATCCACTGATATCAGGCTACTGCCATGTTTTCCTCCCAGTGGGTCAAAATTCAGTTTTTGTGACAGCAGCATTGTCATCAATACATCAGCAGAGGCATTTAAAGTATAATCACGCACAGCATCATCATTATCACTACATCATAACATTATCTCATAAATACAAGTTTCAATATCAATAATAACTTAAAAGTTTTAAAGTTTATTCATAAGATTATTCATGTTTATCCATCTCTATCAGAAACTCACCGTGCCTTTCTGCAGCACCTCACAGCTGGGATCAGTCTCCTGCGTCCCTCATCTGATGTGTTGTATTTCTTCAGGTCAAACTCATCCAGTACCTCCTCAGACATCAACAACATTTGGGCCAGTGCTGAACAGTGAGCAGGAGACAACTTCTGTTCAGTGTTATTTGGTGATAACAAGTATTTCTGAATTTCTTTGTGCATGGATTGATCATTCATTTCAAATAGACAGTGGAAAAGATTGATGCATCTTTCAGGAGAAAGATCTTCTCTGTTGAGCTGCTTAATGTACTGGCACGTCTCCTTGATGCTCTTTGAGGTGTTGTATATTTGGTTCAGTAGACCTTGCAGAAGCATCTGACTGCTCTCCAGAGAGATGCCCACAAGGAAGCGAAGGAAAAGATCCAGATGTCCTTTCTTGCTCTTCAATGTTTCATCCACTGCACCCTTAAGTAACACATGAAGATGATCTTCCGATTGTAAGCCCAGCACTGACCAAAGGTATGATATAATCAGGGTTCTAAATTAACTTTTTTGATCACCAGCCAATGTGGCTGGTAACTTTCTAAAGTTACTAGCCAATTAGAATTTCTATTAGCCATTTTTTTTTCCGGTGAAAATAAGAGAATTATGAGTTTATGAGATGAGTGTCACTGAATGCATTTGGTCATTGTATTAACATTGTTGCCATGAATACATACCACAAAATATACACAGAAGTGCACTTTACTTCATTTCATGTTTGGGATCTATCTATCTATTTCTCTGTCGATATCATCCCCTGCTTCATTCCTATTCTCGCCCCCATCAGTCTGTACCAACCACTGCCGCATTTAGTTTAATCTTAACTTAATAAAAAGGAGATATCAATTATCATCAACAATGACAAGCCAGCTAGAACCTGCCACTCGTTTTCTCTCCCTCTCCTGCACACTCAGACGCATTCTCAATTAAATGGAGTAGCATAGGGCCTATGTTCAAGTTGGATCTTTATAGAGAGGACCCGAAAAGTATCATCTTTATGTAACATGCTGTTGGTGCATGTTGACATTGTATACTTTCTCTAACAAGAGTGAAAAACAGTTTGCAGTACAGCTACTGTTTATTGGCTAAATATTGGTCCCTCTTCTGTCTCTTGGTGCCCTATGCACAGTGCGTGATGCGTGTGGTGGTGGTGATAACTGATCAAGCTACCTTTTTAAAACTGAAAATGTTCGCCTACAAGCTCCTCACGTTCCATCTTCAGCTAACTCCATAGACAATAAAATAAACGATCTTGCTGCTTCAGGTTTTGCGGCCTCCGTTACATGACATCAGCCTCCCACAAAGGAAATAGGTAAACACAATGCGTTAAATGCGTAAATATTCCGTAATGTATTATGCATTTGTGTTATGTACATGTGTTAGGTACTTTTTACTTTACTTTACTGGTTAACTCCCTCCTCTTTGAGTCTATGCTCCCTGCTCTGGCTCCGTTCGTCCTTCTAATTCCTTGTGTTTTCTGGTAGACGCTCCGTTCGTTTCCATGGTCTCTCGCGCTGGTTTCACTGCAAACTGCGTGCAGCCGACGTAGCATACGGCACAGTGGTCATGGGAAATGTAGGAAGTACTGCCGGGGATATATGACCGAAACAGAGCCTTACTGTATGTATCATGCATTTAATGCCTCATGCATCACCGGCCAAACTGGCTAGTAAGTTTTTATTATCACCCGCCAAAATGAATTTTAACCCGCATTTGGCGGGTTGGCGGGTGTTAATTTAGAACCCTGGATATAATCGAGGGGCTGGGATAATATTGTAAATGTAAGCCCATCACTGACCGGAAGAATGATCCAGTTAAGGGGCTGGAATCACCTCTGTGTTCTTCACTGAGGAGAAATTTCAGTGCATGAAGGTTCTCAGTCATGTAAGAGTGAAACACAAACAGAGCAGCCAGAAACTCCTGGATGCTCAGATGCACAAAGCAGTAGACCTTTTTCTGATTAAACACAGATTCTTCCTTGAAGATTTCAGTACACATGCCAGACTCTGAGGCTTCACTGACATCAATGCCACAATCTCTCAGGTCTTCATCATAAAACATTAGATGTCCATTTTCAAGATTCTTGAAAGCCAGTTCTGCCAGCTTCAGCAAAATGTCTTTCTGGGATTCTAGAAATTTCTCTTTATCCACTTTATGTCCACTTCGATACTTCTGATCCTTCCTGGTGGTCTGGATAATCAAAAAGTGTATGAACATATCAGTCAGAGTTTTGGGGATTTCATGGGTGTTCTTCCATTTCAGCAAATGCTCAAGTACAGTGGCTGCAATCCAACAGAAGACTGGAATGTGGCACATGATGTGGAGACTCCTGGATAACCTAATGTGTGAGATGATTTTGTTGGCCTGACTCTCATCACTGATTTTTTTCCTGAAGTACTCTTCCTTCTGTGGGTCATTGAATCCTCGTACTTCTGTTACTTGGTCGACATACTGAACAGGAATTTGTCTGGCTGCTGCTGGTCTTGAGGTAATCCAGATGAGTGCAGAGGGAAACAGAGTTCCCTGAATGAGGCTTGTCATCAGAACATCCACTGACGATGTTTGTTTTAAATCAGACAACAGCATGGTCTGCTGGAAATTCAGATTTAACCGACTCTCATCCAATCCATCAAATATGAACACAACCTGACAGCTGTTGTATTCTTCACCATCCTTTAGCTCCTTCAACTCAGGGTAGAAGTCAAGCAGGAGCCTGTGAAGAGAATACTGATTTTCTCTAACCAAATTCAGCTCACGGAAAGGTAGGAGGAACATAAAGTCTACATCCTGATTGGCTACCCCAGCTGTCCAATCAAGAATGAATTTCTGCACTGAGACTGTTTTTCCAATGCCAGCAACACCTTTGGTCAGGACAGTTCTGATATGCTTCCTTTGTCCAGGTAAGGGCTTGAAGATGTCATTGCACTTGATTGGCGTGTCTTCTGTAGTTTGAGATCTGGATGCTGACTCTACCTGCCAGACCTCATGTTCCTTATTCACCCCTTTACTCTCTCCCTCTGTGATATAGAGCTCTGTGTAGATCTTATTGAGGAGTGTCTCAGCTCCTGGTTTGATGATGCCTTCAGATATGTTCTCAAACTTCCTCCTCAGACTGGCTTTGTGATTCTCTATAACTCCCCTCAGGTCCTCAGTTCCTGTTTGGCATAGAGAAGGTTATGTTAACTAGATGTGTAAAATATGACCGCCGATCAGTCCTGCACATTCTCTCCGCAAAATAAATCCTACTTGTCAATTTGGGCCCATTACCTACTCCATCCCTTACTCTTGCAACTCATGTTGGAAGCTTGATAAAGGCTGTGAGCTCTGACTGATGTTACGCCTTTAACTCATTGAATGCCGCGCTGTTTTCAGAAGCCGTTCATTTCTACATGCCTCTGTTCCTAAGAAATCCCAAACTAAACAGTGGCTAGTTTTCATCAAAATCCCTGTTTTATTTCTAGAAATGGAGATGTAGCGTCTTTGATGAAATATGAAGTGTTGCCTGTAAAGTTTCCGGGAAGTGACCTAGCGAAACCTGGCGAGACTGCCACCTAGTGATAAACCCACGAAAATGGCCTGGTTTTGACCTGACGTGCATGTGTCACTGATTCAACCCAAAGCGGCAACCATCAAAAGCAGAGTTTTAAGATTAAATGTCCAGATAAAATGTCCAGATTGTGCGTTTTCATGAGTTTTCGATCAACCTGACAGCTGTTGTATCCTTCAGCTCCTTCAACTCAGGATAGAAGTCAAGCAGGAGCCTGTGAAGAGAATACTGATTTTCTCTAACCAAATTCAGCTCACGGAAAGGTAGGAGGAACGCATGGGAAGGAAAACCGTAATATTACGTTTTTGGCACTCGATGAGTTAATAAAAAGTCACGTCAGTAACTAAAACAGAAAAAGAGTGTGCAGCTACCCTATTCTTAATTTGATAAACACCTCCACTTGGGTGTGTGTCTCCATGCTTTTCACAAGCTTGAATATAGCAAAAAAAAGATTGTTTAATGCCAACATTTTACATTAATGAGTCTCTTGGTGTGCTTGTACTTGTACTTTCTAAATGCCTGGCGTATCCTAGGACATTTCTCTTACCTCTTGAATTTCAAGTAAGCTTGTGGATTTTTTTTTGTTTGGCCTTTTTATGCCTTCAATGAGACAGGACAGTGGAGAATGACAGGAAGCGAGTGGGAGAGAGAGTTGGGGTGGGATCCGGAAAGGACCACAGGGCGGGAATCGAACCCGGGTCGCCGGCACGGCCGGGGTTGGAAAATGTTGGTTTTAAGGACTATGGACAGGCCCTAACTCTACAGGTACAGATACAGTCGGTTAACAGGTTCGGAAAGGTTACCGCCCCCCATGTGGGGGAAAGCATGCTGACATCACGCAAGTCAATGGGCGAACTCGCTAGCAGTTATACTTTCATTTTACATTCAGATGGGGTTCTGCTTGTTTTTTTAATTATTTGAAGGAATTGTGTTTACTTAACTGCCCAGTGTATGCTTACAACCTAATTCACCCTCGATTTCCCAATGTTGACAACAAATTTGTCTGGAAGCTAATATTCAATGATAGCTTCATTAGGTTGCTAACTGGCTAACTTTATATCGTCAAAGTAACATAGCCAACATTACTTGTTTAAACTATTCCCACGGACATTGTAGGGAATGTACATTCATGTGAGAATAAATTAAGATGCAATGAGTATCTGGTGTTTACCTGCTAAACCGAACTACACAGTCCGGCCATTGAAAACAGTTCTACAATGAGTACACTCAAGACAGTTCTAGCAGTTTAACTTGAATTACCAAAATGAGGGAACTTAATGTTAATCTTAACCTCGTTGACACACAGATAACTCTCAGTCCCAAACATTTCTGTGCTGTTTATTGACGTTTGCTGAAAGATTTAACCTTTTTAACGGTGTTCTCTGTCCTCATGCCGGTGCACCTCCATTATATTACATGCAATCGAAACAAATATTTTCCCCCATGGGAGCATTTCAGCCATGGTAACCACGGTAACTGGGGGCGATAACCACAATTATGACTAGATACTGACTGTATGTATAGGTGAATGGTCCTGTGATCTGCAGATCAATGGAGTAATGCGGGTGCACAACGTTTCAATTTCGTCTCACTGTAGAAGCAACGGAATTCATAACAATATGGATACAGTATGACAACAATTCCCTGTTTCATGTACAGTATCAGCTTCAGTTGTTTATTTCTCTAATCCTCACCTGTGTTTTTGTTGATGCTGTCACTCAGTACCTGTTCATGCACTCCACCCATCAACTGAACAGTCGACAAATCACTATAAGCACATACACATGGAGTCAGTTAGCATAAACGTTAGTGCAGTGGAGTCAGATAAGCTCTAAACTACACAAACCATGACAAGGAATAAGGAAAATGGATGAATAAACAAGCACAGGATGTTTTTGTGGTTGTTTTAAAATGCAACAAAAACTCCAGTCTGATTCCACTTTGGAACGTCTGCATTTCGTCCCCTTAGAATTATAGGGTTCTATCTACGTTCTGAGTAGTTCTGAGATATTGAGCTTCAAAGTTTTAGAATTCCATAGAGTTATACTGCTAAGTGGAACAAACCTCTTCAGATATAATGTCCAAAAATGCATACAACTACAAGAAACACCTCACCTCATCTTCTTAAGGTGATGAATAAGGTGGAGGTGAATAACTCAATTTTGACAAAAATGTCAGATAGAATCTTATAATTCTAAGGGGACGATTTCAGACTTCTTTGTTCCCACAAGTAAAGAGTTTAACAGGTGCGATAATACCGGATCTCCTTATGTGGGCAAAGATGGCTGCCTTTTTGAGGCAAACTTTAGAGGTCTATTCTCCCAGCCTTTATAGGCTATAGGAGCATTGACTGGTGTGGGGTGGTAGTGAGGGAGAATTGGGTTTCATTGGGGTCACCCTCGAAAAAATCAATTTCATGCTAACTTTCAACTATTGGTTTGGGCATTTTGTTTTGTAATGGCACCATTTTGGGACCGGCACCATCAATTTAGCAGCAGTATTGGATCGATAGCCAACCAGTTGAGAGCTTAATCAGAGACATTTATACACTCACTCTGGTGCACACGCACACACATTCTCCACCATGTAATAATTAATGTTCAAACACACTCTCACTACAACAAAAACTCACTCAGGTTTATCCTGTGCTGCTGGTCCACTGTTCAGTGTTGGAGGGTCATGCATGGATCCATCACTCTTCATAGACGCACTGCTGAGCGTTGGAGATGGGAGTCTGTATGTCTGTGATCTGGTAACAGAAATGTATTAATATACTATAATACTACACAATAAATACATGGAATTATTACCATTCAAATACACACACACACACACACACACACACACACACACACACACACACACACACACACACACACACCACAAAATAAAAACTCACGCAGGTTTATCCTGTGCTGCTAGTCCACTGTTCAGTGTTGGAGGGTCATGCATGGATCCATCACTCTTCATAGACACACTGCTGGGCATTGGAAATGGGGGTCTGTGTATCTGTGATCTGGTAACAGAAAGATATTAATATACTATAATACTACACAATAAATACATGCAATTATTACCATTCAAACACACACACACACACATACACACACACCCACATCACCACATACAACACACCCAAAAACACACACACAGACAAACACACACATGCACACTCCACATCACCACATTCAACACACACACACACACACATCACCACATACAACACACGCAGACACACACACACACACAAAGATACACACACACACACCACAAAATAAAAACTCACGCAGGTTTATCCTGTGCTGCTAGTCCACTGTTCAGTGTTGGAGGGTCATGCATGGATCCATCACTCTTCATAGACGCACTGCTGGGCGTTGGAGATGGGGGTCTGTATGTCTGTGATCTGGTAACAGAAATATATTAATATACTATAATACAACACAATAAATACATGCAATTATTACCATTCAAACACACACACACACACACACACACACACACACACACAGGGCCGGCAGAAGGCAATCCTGAGCCCTGGCCATAATAGGAATATGTCGCCCCCATGTTCATTGACTGTGTGCCACATTTGACTGTGTGCTACCTTCACAGAAGCCCCTGGCTGCAGTGTGCAGATCGAGGCTGGGCTCAATGTGTGGGGGAGCTAAACGTGGCTACTTTCCAGCGCTACTGGACCGCACGGAAAAGTAATAAAAAATGTGCGGGACAATTGTGACCGGGCCTCACGGAAAAACGGTAGCCTACAATTAAGCAGTAAGGCTTTCTAACATATTATTATTACAGGCTATTAAACAGAAATCGGGCTACCTATTGAATAAGACGCCGTTTGTTAGGTCTGCATTTAAACGTGACATTAGGAACGCATTTCGGGTGTCACTGTCTCACCACGTGATAGGACCGCCTTATTGCGGGGAAACAAGCTCAGGGTTCCCACTGATTCGGTGACATGGTGAGATTCAGATTTTACCTTTTTACATTGTCGCCCCCTCTGCGTTCCACTGCTAGTAACCTGGCGATTCAGGCTGAAGATCAGCACCCGTCATCATATGCGGGAGAAACGTTTTTCAACCTGTGTGCACCTTTCTGTATTCTGCAGTTCTAGGCTTTAAACGTCACTTTCATGACTGTTATTTAACCAATATCTATGCCATTATTTGACAATCAATGCGTTTTCAATGTTGTAGCCTATAGCTCGCCACGCTGTGGTGCCCCTGGTGGTTTGACGCCCTGGTGGTTTGGTGCCCTGGGCAGCTGCCCAGATTGCCCATGCCTTCCTTCGGCCCTGCACACACACACACACACACACACACACACACACACACTCACACACACACACACACACACACACACTCACACACTCTCTCACACACACACACACACACACACACACACACACACACACTCACACACTCTCTCACACACACACACACACACACACACACACACACACACACACACACACACACACACACCACAAAACAAAAACTCACTCAGGTTTATCCTGTGCTGCTGGTCTACTGTTAAGTGTTGGAGGGTCATGCATGGATCCATCACTCTTCATAGACGCACTGCTGAGTGTTGGAGATGGGGGTCTGTATGTCTGTGATCTGGTGATACACATGTGGAGTTTTTTTATATATAAAATAATGACTTAAATGAACCAAATCAACTTTAAACTCAGCTATAGCCTCAGAGCAGTTAATCAACCAAGGTTCCCACAGACAGAAAGGCACACACACAAACATAGTCACACACATGCACACATACATGCAAGCATGCATCAACATGTTGCGCGCGTAAGGCAGCATGGAAAACCCAGGCTAATACTAAAACATACTAATACTTAACCGGGGGTAGCCGTGGCCTACTGGTTAGCACTTCGGACTTGTAACCGGAGGGTTGCCAGTTAGAACCGCGACCAGTAGGCACGGCTGAAGTGCCCTTGAGCAAGGCACCTAACCCCTCACTGCTCCCCAAGCGCGCACTGTTGTTGCAGGCAGCTCACTGTGCCGGGATTAGTGTGTGTTTCACCTCACTGTGTGTTCATTGTGTGCTGAGTGTGTTTCACTAATTCACAGATTGGGATAAATGCAGAGACCAAATTTCCCTCACAGGATCAAAAGAGTATACAGTATATACTATACTATACTATACTATACTAGACAGGACATAGGGTAAATGCAATAATTAATTTATGATAACCGTCACTACTGCTAGAACCAAAATAATTATCATGATTAAGAGCTATTTGTGTGTGGATTGGATTGGTGTGGAAATAATGTCTCAAATTCTGTCATAGACAGAAGTGCTGGATTCCACATCTACCCCGTGGGAAACTGGTCACTCGGCACCTAGGCACCTAACCCCTCACTTCTCCCCGAGTGCCGCT